>NW_026067926.1:8999489-9016981 GCF_014885135.2 Alexandromys fortis | reverse complement strand
TCGCCATATAATAATCAAAACACAAAATAGACAGGTTAAAGAAAGAATATTAAGAGCTGCAAAGGAAAAAGGCCAAGTAACCTATAAAGGTAAACCGATCAGAATTACACCTGACTTCTCTATGGAAACCATGAAAGCCAGAAGGTCCTGGATAGAGGTACTTCAAAAGCTAAGAGACCATGGATGCAAACCCAAACTTCTATACCCAGCCAAGCTAGTGTTCACTATCAATGGAGGATAGAAAATTAGGTAGGTGGAGTAGACAGAACAGAATGCTGGGAGAAAGAAGCCAAGTCAGGCAGTCGCCATGATTCTCCGACCGCAGACAGATGTAGGCTAGAATCCTTCCTGGTAAGACATCATCTCGTGGTACTACACAGATTATTAGAAGTGGGTTAATAGAGATGTGAGAATTAGCCAATAAGAGGCTGGAAATAATGGGCCAGGCGGTGTTTAATAGAATACAGTTTCTGTGTAATTATTTCGGGGCATAAGCTAGCCAGGCGGCTGGGAGCCAGGTGGAACACAGCCTGCTGCTCCTCATCACTACACCTCACCTTCTGTTTCTCTCTCTGTCCATCCTTCTTCTGAAGAGGCAACCTCTATCTCTCCCTTTCCATCCTTCCACCCGTCACACTGGTGGCAGGCACTTCTGGGTCTCAGGGCCACACATGTGCAAACAAGCACTCAGGCAAAATACTTAGCAGCCCCCAAAACCTTAAAAGGTCCTGCATGAGCTATGTGGAGCATGGTTGCATCACCTAAGTATGATGCGGCTATATAAGCCCGTACATAAGGCGTGAGCTTCATCATCTGTGTGAGACATAGCCACGTCAACCCCTGTGCTCATGCGCTAGGCAGCCTTTAAAAGCTGGATGGCCATCTCCAAGCTGTTTTTCTCCTCACCAACATCCTCAAGTCAGGACAAGTGTCTCTCTAAAGACCTCTTAAGTAGGTTTGTTTTGTGCTTCATTCTCACTTGTGCCAGGTAATCTCACCATCTCTATCTTCCTCTCTTTCTCTCTTCCCTTTACCCTTACACCCATTCCAATACCCACGAAATAAACTCTATACCCAGTCTCTCTCCACACAGAGTATCTGTCTTCCACCTGCTGTGGTCTCCCATCAGGGACCTGCCAGGGTCACCCACACCATAAATTATAAATCATAACAGCAGGAACCCATGGTGCTGGGACAGTAGCTGAGATGTGTCATGATCCACAGGAGGCAGAAATGGAGATACTAAAAAAGTAGAGAGAGCCTCTGACAGGCTCAAACAGGGCACCAGCAGGGTCTGCTTCATTCCTCTCCTTTGTTTCTTGCTAAGCCACTAGACTTCCTCATTCTAAGATTGGCTACCAAGATCCAGTTCTCTCTTTGTGCTGAAAATTGGTGTGATCTGTGTCCAGAAGGAGCATGCCACAGTGCGTGGGTCCTGAGAGAGAGAGAGAGAGAGAGAGAGAGAGAGAGAGAGAGAGAGAGAGAGAGAGAGAGAGAGAGAGAGAGAGAGAGAGAGAGAGAGAAAGAGAGAGAGAGAGAAACAGACAGACAGACCAGGCCTGACTTGGGCTTTTAAAACCTTGAAATTCACTTCCAGTGACAGTTTTCTGTGGGGGCTTGTAGACCCCTGGCCCCTTGACTTTCTTTGCCCACCTCAGCCACTTTGCCTGCTGGAGTCAACTGAGCAAGACAACTTGTTTACTGTGCCTGCAGCTGCTCTGAGCACAAGACCCTCATGAGTTCCTGATGGCAGGAGAGTGGTTTCTGGTGGGTTTTACAGCTGAAAATCCCAGGGGATGGTGCATGGCTATCAGTTAAGGATCCCTATATAAGCTTCCCTAGAACACAATTAACTTGACATTCTTGTATCAAGGATGACCTGTGGTGCTGTCTCTCTGTCTGTCTCTGTGTTTGTGCTTTTAAATCTCCAGCCTGGTTCCAGGCTCAGGTACCATCCTCTAGAAAAGGCGTTGTGCTTTACAATCTTCCTCCAACAAGCCACACACCATAACAATGCCACTCCCTACAGGCATATGGTGCCTTCTTAAAGTGCAATAACAAAAGAGCTCTTCCGTGGCAGCATCTGTACTTTTTCTTTGATTTTTTTCTTGAAATTTGTCAATCTCAAAGTGTTAGTTCTTTTTGTTAATATGTACTCTATAGAAACCATATCAAAATAAAAATAAAACAAAACTTTTGTTCAAAACAATTTTGAGAGCATTCAGAGGCCCCCTTGGCTTCAGTAAATGAAGGGCAGAATGCTTTATTGTGTGTGGGGGGAAGGATCTATGTCTTTAAATATACAGAACCTTGTTCAGGGAGCCAACAGCAGGTTTTTAGAAATGAAAGTAAAGACCTTCTCTAAGCGCTTTAGCAATGCATCACAGGAATGAGGATGCAGAGCAAACAAAGCATCAAAAAGAAAAAAAGTGCTCCTTAGAATCTAGCTATCCTGAAGCTGTTCTTCCTCTTCCTTTCTTTCCTTTTCATTCTATGCACTTATTATTTTTGGAGAGCCCTGCAAATATATATTCTTCTTATATATTTCTCATGGCCATACTTACCTTTGATGATTTCTTCTGTACTCCTACCCCATTTCTGTGTTCTGTTCATCCTGAACCGGCAGGAATAAGGGTTCTGAAAGATGAAGTGTTGAGAGGGAGGACTGGGGATGAGAAATAAAGAAGACAAAAGCAATGGTTTGGACAAGGAGGTCTCGTATATGCCTATGCCAAACAAGTTTATTAAGTACAGCATCTTACATAGTGTTTACAGGGGGGGGGGGAAATGGCCAAGGAAGCTTGACAATGCTAGGAAAATCACAGACATCCTCTTCTGTCCTCTGAGGGTACAGGCATGTAAGACTGCACGTCTGTGCATTTGGGTGTGGCTAGAGGTCAATGTGGGGTACTTTCCTCTATTTCTCTTCACTGAACCTGGAACTCACAGATTGCTTTGTATGGATGTTACCATTCTCCTAATGCAGGGGTCTCTGCAAATATCAAGGCCAGAAGAGTGTTAATCTTCAAAAGCAAGATGGAAATCCAGTTCAAGTTGCCTCAGTAGCCAGCAGTGGTTCAGACTTCAAGAGTAACCTTGAGTAGTGTGTTTTTTGGCATACTTAAGCACAGCACAATTTGGAAAAAACTTTTCTGGTGATAATGAACTAATTTCATGAGCACAGCAAAGCTTAAGACATGATTACATAATTCTTGAGCAGTACAGTGAAATCTTCCATAAAGATTGGTTCTAAAGATTAATTGAGGAAACAGGCTCAAGATAAACAAACCCAAGATAAGGGTCTGGGGCAGCCTGTGTGACCTGGTCATATAGAGACCACAGAGGTCACCAGACTATAAAAGACATCCATTTCTCGTCTTCTGAGCAGAAAACTAGTTATATATGTCTTCATTTGAAGAGACAATGCTGTGTAGTTAACACTTCTGGATTCCCTCATGCTTATCTGTGAGCACAAGGACCTGTATGTGTTCTATATCCCACATAATACTTGTTGGAAGATACCAATTGAATCAATCTTGGTATATGTTCATTTAAGATTATATTAAAATCAGGAAAATGCATACTTAATTGTCATCTTCTTTTCCATTTTTTGCATGTGCTTGTTTATGTGATATATGTTTGGGTGGGTACATTTATGTATATAGGTGCATGCATGGAAGCAGAGGTTGCTATGTTCTTCAGTCATTCACTACATTATTTGCAGAGGCAGAGTCACTTGCTGATCCCAGAGCTCATCAATTCAGCTAATCTAGCAAGACAGCTTGCTCCAGAGATCCTGTGTCCATTTCTAGCATGTTGAGATGATAGGTGGGTCTCTACTCATGCCTGGCCTTTATGTGGGTGCTGGGGATCATCTTTTTCTTTTTCTTTTTTTGTTTCTTTGTTTTTCAGCAGTGTTGGAAAACTGGGACTGAAACCCAGGACCTTGTTTGTGTGAGGTAAGCACTCTGCCATCAAGCTTTATTCATACCTCCTTATTTTTTTTTGAGGAAAATGACAAACTGGGCAATGTTGAAAGAATGCAGTTTGTAAACCACACACACATAACATAGAGTAGGAGGGCTGAGTGGACTTATACTGTTAAGAGAGTCTGTGTGACTTCCTAAGGACTAGATCTTTCTGGTAGTGCAGAAGCACTGGTTTCTAAGCATGCTTATCTTCAGCTTGAAGTTAACATAGATATCATAGAGTAGGGATGTTTGGCTTCCATGTCCCCAAACTGGAATTCATTGTCAAATATTGCCTGGGTAGCAATTCACCTTATTGTCAGTTCTAATCAGTTTTAGTCTGAAGCAGTTATGGTTCCCTGTAAACAGGAGTTTCTGTTCTGCCAAGTACCACAGTTATTCAGTCCCAAAGAAACACACAGAGGCTTATATTAATTATAAACTGTTTGGCCTGTTAGCTCAGACTTATTATTAACTAGCTATTACAACTTAAATTAACTCATAATTATTGTCTATGTTTCATCATGTGGTTTAGTACCTTTTTTCAATAAGGCATTCTCATCTTGCTTCTTCTGTATCTGTATAGTGACTGCATCTCTGCCTTTTCTCTTCCTAGAATTATTCTCCCAGTCTTGTTGCTCCACCTATATTTCCAGTTTAATATTTATTTTATTATCTTTACTCTCTCTCTCTCTCTCTCTCTCTCTCTCTCTCTCTCTCTCTCTCTCTCTCTCTCTCTCTCTCTCAGACAGGGTTTCTCTGTAGCTTTGGAGCCTGTCCTGGAACTAGCTCTTGTAGACCAGGCTGGTCTCGAACTCACAGAGATCTACCTGCTTCTGCCTCCCAAGTGCTAGGATTAAAGGTGTGCACCACCACCACCCTGTAGGGTGCCAATTGTAGAAGGAGCAGCGGGCTACATTTCCGCCCGGCTCGCGACTAGCTTTACCCGAAATAATTACACGGAAACTGTATTCATTTAAACACTGCTTGGACCATTAGCTCTAGCCTCTTGCTGGCTAACTCTCACATCTTGATTAACCCATTTCTATTAATGTGTGTAGCACCACGAGGTGGTGGCTTACCGGGAAGATTCTTACCTGCATCCATCTCGGAGAGGAGAGCCATGCTGTCTGACTCATTGCCTTCTTCCCAGCATTCTGTTCTGTCTTCCCCATCTACCTATGTTCTGACCTATCAGGCCAAACAGTTTTCTTTATTAATTAACCAATGAAAACAACACATAGAAAGAAGAACTCCTACATCACTGCCCAGTTCTTTACTCTTTTAATCTATGACTGTCTGTACTCTTTTATAACTGCCTATACTTTTTCCTCTCTTTATCCCAAGCCTATGTACATTTATACAACACTGTGACCCATTTAGAGGTCTTTTTCATCTGAATCTGTCTTTAGTGTGTACATATATGTAATCATTTCGGCATGACTAGGACCAACTCCACGGCCTTGCCTGTTGACTCCACCCAGTCCAACATGGCAGAGGCCATGCACACTGCCCCAGCTCCAGAGTCACAGCTGGTCTATGTAACCATAAAGCAATTTCTAACATGCTGCTCACAGACTCCATTTAAGTGGTGGCCTCCTGAAAGAGCTAGAGTTGTTCTTGCAACTAGCATGAACCAGAAAGCCCTACCCTAAAGAAGTCATGCAGCCTTTGCTGCCAATGCTGAGTCAGGAAGGCCTCTCTTAAAGGAGCCACAGAGCCCCTGCTTGCTGCCAGCATACAGAGAGTGTCTGAAAGAAATGTGGCTACCAAGAAGCTGTGCTAAACTTTGCTCTTTTATGTCTAAAATTATTTTTCTAGCTCTCTCAGGTTTTATGTGGATGTAGTCAGCCCACATCGGCATGCCATTTTCTAGGTGGAGGCTGCTTGTTTGTTTCCCAGCCACCCAGACTCAAAATAATCACACAGAAACTATATTAATTACAATACTGCTTGACCAATAGCTTAGGCTTCTTATTAACTAACTCTTATGTCTTAAATTAACCCATTCCTATTATTTTGTATTTTACCATGTGTCTCATGGTTTACTGGTAAGATTCTGGGGTTGGCAGTTGGTGTCTTTCTCTGTCAGTGGCTACATGGACTCTCCCTGACTCTGCCTTCTTTTCTCCTCTTGCTTGGAATTTCTGCCTTGCTCTATTTTGCCCTGCCATAGGCCAAAATAGCTTCTTTATTAACTAATGGTAATAAAACTATTTACAGCATACAGAGAGGAATCCCATATCAGAACCTCTTCTCCAAAGTAACATATCATTTGACTTAAATTTTGAAGTCAAAGCATATAAAAATATATAGGTTGGATTAATCCAGCAATACTTATAATCAAATGTCTTTTAGCAGCTGTTGCTCCTTCCTCAGCAGTCAAAAAATTCAAAGATAACACAATAACATACAGTATCCAGATTATCTGTGTATTTTCTATCTTTATGTGGCTTTTTAAAAACTATTTCTTTTATTTTTATTTTTAATTTTTGGTATTTTGAGATAGGGTTTTTCTGTGTATCTTTGGCTATCCTGGATCTCACTCTACAGAATAGGCTAGCCTTGAACTCACAGAGATCCACCTGCTTCTGCCTTCCAAATGCTAGGATTAAAGTCATGCACCACCAATGCCCAGCTTCTTTCTTTCTTTCTTTCTTTCTTTCTTTCTTTCTTTCTTTCTTTCTTTCTTTCTTTCTTTCTTTTTTTTGGACTTTATCTTTTTTTTTCTCTCCCAAGCATATGTATATTTTAAAACACACTGTAAACCATTTAGAAGTTTTTCCCATCTGTATCTGTCTTTACTCTATATATCTATCTTTTTTCTGAGCACATGAGTCTTTAATCGGCTAAAGATAAGTGTGGATAGGATTAAAGCTACAGCTTTGGTGACTGTCTCTGCCCCATTCCTTGGCTTCCTGAGAATCTAGTTTCATGGCAGAGGTACTGGCAGGAGCCACGCTTATTGCCACAACTCTGTAGTTTCTAGGTTCAGTTCATGCCACCACCAAGAAGCATGCCACCAGCTGCTTATAAGCACCTCTTAAATGTTTGGTGGCAGGGATTCTCCAAAGAGCTGTCATGCAGTTTTTTCTTCTAACACTGAATCAGGAAGCCTTTCTTAAAGGAGCTGTGCCTCTGCTTTCTGCCAGCAAACAGAACCTACTGGAGTAAAGATGGTTACCAAGAAGCTGTGCTTGAATCTGTTTTTTTTTCTTTTGTGTCTAGAATCTCTTCCCAAACTTTCTTAGGTTTTATGTAGATATAATTGCCAATTGTTGGGCAGCAGCCTGAGAAGGGGGTTCAGGGAAATCCAGTCATCCATGGTGGAGAGAAAGAGATAGGTAGATAGATAGATAGATAGATAGATAGATAGATAGATAGACAGACAGACAGATAGAGTTGTCTGACAAACACACAGTGGATTGCTTGGAAAAAGCATGTGTGGTTGGTTTTGCCTTCATTGGGTGCCAAATGTAGATGAAAATTTCTGTCCCTGTGGTCCTGCACCATTCAGTCCTAAAGAAACATACAGAAACTTATATTAATTATAAACTGTTTGGACTAATAGTTCAGGCTTATTATTAACTAGTTCTTACAACTTAACCCATAATTCTTGTCAATGCTTAGCTATGTGTCTTGGTACCTTTTCTCAGCAAGGCATTCTCATCTAGTTTCCTCTGCATCTTGCTCGTGACTGGCTTTCCTCTTCCCAGAATTCTCCTAGTCTTGTTTCCCCACCTATACTTCCTGCCTGACTACTGGCCAATCAGTATTTTATTAAATCTATATGAGTGACAAATCTTTATAGGGTACAATAGCATTATTCCACAGCAGTTCCCAAGCTAGAAGAGTGGGCTCCTAGCTTTACAAGAGGATCCCTTCATTGTTCTTAGTTACTGTCTGATTAGCAAGGGGTGAGATATGCCACATAAGGAGGTAAGAAGGCAGTAAGCCTACAGGGAAGAAACTTGGCCATAATTCATAGAAAAGAGAAGTAAAAATTCTATCCCTTCCTTCCTTTCTTTGTTTCTTTCCTAGTGCCAGTAAGAGCTTCACTAAGGTACTCCTAAAACTCTTGCCTGGTGACTCAGCTGATGAGAAGGGGACCTCCAGCCAATCCAGTTCAGCATCATGGCCTCATCATGGGTGGCAGAATGGCAGGATGGCTACATGGCGAGTTTGGTGTTGGTGCTTCTGTGGTGCATGCCCATTGCAGGTAGGATATGGATGGAATGGGAAGGAAGGGGAAGACTGCTGGAGTTCTGACTATTTTTGCTGGTCTTCTAGGGTCCCACTTACTGTGGTTATAGCCTGCCAAAGTGATGAGAGCTCTGAAAGTGTAGATGTGCTGACTGATTCCGTAGATGTGCATTTAAGATCTATAGTATGCAGTTTGCTTGATTGTATCCCTTTGGGGATCTTACTTATCTATTATATGGTAACTAGGGCCAGAGTTAGAGAAAAACTCTAGCTTTTTTTTTTTTATCAAGGCATCTTTACCAAAGTTTTTGCAGAGGCAGGGAGGGGCAGTTTTCATTTTTTGGTAGCATTCTAAATGTCCTAGTTCTGTAGTTTTGGAATCTGAGATAAGGGGACTGGCTGGTTCAGCCCTAGGATAACTTCCTGTTTTGTCATCATGACAGAGAGAGGTCTCACTCCTGGCTCCCATAGTGACTCTAGTCAGTGACTCCAATCCCATTTAGAGGGTTTCAATTTCATGCCCTAATTATCTCACAAAGTCCTTATTTCTAAATGCTGGGGATTCAGCCCCAACATATAAATTTTGGGGGATGAAGAATTCTGCACATGGCATATCACCAACCATGTTAATGGAGAGAAAAAGATAACATCCTTAACATGACAATACACCCAAATTGATCTGTGGGTTTGGTATGATTCCTATCAGAAAACTTCTTTGTAGAAATTGATAATTTGGGACTGTTCAGATGGTTTTTCAGTTTAAGGTGCTTGCCATCAAACCCGATGACCTGTCTTTGCTCCCTGGAGCCCACATGATTTAAGAAAAGAACTTGCTTCCACAAATGTACTCTGACTTCTACATAGGTACTAAGCTACACACGTGCACACACCCAGTAAATGTAATTTTTCAATTAAAAATTAATTGGTTTATTCTAAAATGTACATGGACCCCTAATAGTCAAAATGGTTCAAAAAGAAAGGATAGGGCTGAGGAATCTATTTGAGTTAACAAGAGGCTGAAGGTAAGAATTATTCTGAGCCCCCCCCCCCCCAAATCTCCAAGGGCTATTCATTCTATCCCAGTGACTGGGTACTAAAAGCCTCCTGTAACTGAATTTTCTTTTTGACATAGGTGGGCTAGAAGTGGATATGGCAGGAATGACACAGATGGTATTCCTACATGACAATGTCACCATAACCTGCAAAATCCCTGGTTCCCCACGACTTGACATCGACACTGTGGGAATCATCTGGTTTGTGAAGAATGAGCTGAATAAATCCGAGGTCAAGGTATTTGAGTTTTATGGAAATCACACAGAGTCATTCCGACCTGGAGCCACGGTGCCACTATTGGGGCTGGAGTCAGGAGATGCCTCACTCCATCTGCCTGAGGTCCAGCTGTGGGAAGCAGGAGAATACCGATGCATGCTGGTAGTCACTCCTGACAAAGCAGAGGGAAAGACCATGCTAGAAGTTGTGGGTGAGTACTCGATGGAAGTGCCTTGTGTTTCTGATGGTGCTGGGGTTAGTGGTAGACATTTGGATGGCCAAGCAGAGGAGGGTTAGAACATGGGTGAGAGAGTCAAGGGGTCGTGGTTTTAATTTCTGTCCAAGAGGATGAGTCAGGAGGATCTTGAGTTTGAGGTTACCTGTGGCTACACTTTTTATGTGGGGCTGTACATCGCTTGGTTGTAAAGTGTTTGCTAGTATCTGGCTCAAACACCCACTATTTCCCAAACTAAAGAAAACTAAAACAGTTTGAGAATTGTTGTGGGGGAGAGACCAAAAGACCACTCAGCATGACCAAAGTCCAAATTGAGAGTCTGACCAGAAACTGCCTGGAGAGAAACAATTCTCACACAATAGCCTCAAATTTATTTTACAGGGAGCTTTTAAAGCAAAGAACACAGAAAAATTACATCCTTGTTCACAGTTGCAGGGGAAGCAAGCAAGCAGTTTAACAGAAGCCAAGAACATGCAGTTAACTGGGGCACCGCATCTGCCTGCATGCCACCATGCTCCCCACCATGATGAGAATGGACCAAAGCTCTGAAACTATTAGTGAGCTATCCCAGTGAAATTTTTTCATTTATATGAGTTGTCATGGTCATGGTGTCTCTTTACAGCAATAAAAACCCTAAGTAAGACAGTATCCTTAAGTAATATGGGGGCTCAACATTAACTGGCTTGTATATAAATTAGCACATAAAGGATAGAGATGCACTGATAATGAAAATCCACCTAACTTGGAAAAAAATAAGAATGTTACTAAAGGATTGTAAATGTGGAAAAGATAGGGTAGAAGGAGACATTTGAAATGAGGTACTTGAGAGTCTAGTTAACAGAAAGTTGAAATGGATGGAACATGAATAATTTAAAGATAGAAATGAAACGGAAGCAAAAAATGAAAAAAGGGTTGAAGTACTTCTTCAGCCAGGTTCCTTGCTTTAAAATAATTAAGTAAATAAGTAAGTATATAAATTATAAAACATAACAACAATACTGAACTGCTGGTACCTCCATCTCTAAAAAACATTAACCAAAAAAAGGGAGGGGGTGATGGAGAGATGGCTCAATGGTTAAGAGCACTGACTGCTCTTCCAGGGGACCCAGATTTAATTGCTAGTACCAACATGGCAGCTCACACTTGTCTGTTATTCCAGTTCCAGGTTAGGGGACTCAACATCCATGGCAAAACATCAATGTACATGAGATAAAAATGAATAAATAAATAAAAACAGAAACAGAACCTGCCTAGGAGGAAATCACTTCCTGCATTCCCAAACATCTTATCTGGAGTTGTCTGAAGGAACCATTACCTGAGCATTCTTGCCAGGTATATCTGGAGACTAAGTTATGCAAAGTCTGTGAATCCTTCAGGAAAAGCAACTACCTAAACCTCAGGCAGCAATCACTGACTATTGACAGAGGTTCCATCAAAGCCCAGCTGCTGTCACCCTGGAATTCACACCAGATACAATAGTTCTGTTGACTCTTATGCTACAGTTTGTCCTGCTAGTATTGAGTTTTGTTTTGGTCCAGTATTTCCTCACCATGCTCCTTTCCTTCCTTTTGGAATGGTAACGTATATTCTGTGCCACCCTATATTGAAATATATGATCTGCTTTTTTTTTATTTTGATTTTTCAGGAGGTCATAGCTAAGAGATTGCCCTGAGTCTCAAAAGAGACTTTGGATTTTTAAAGTGTTGAGATGGTGATAGACTATGGGGACTTTTGAAGCTGGACTAAATATATTTGTTATTTTCTTTGGGCCATCAACCAACTCCCAAATAAAAACATGCAGACTTACTATTAATTATTAATAAGCCTTAGCTCATCTTGTCCCACCAGCTCTTTTAACTTAATGTAACCTGTTTCTATTCATCTACATTTTGCTTCAGGGTTTTTTAATCTTTTTTTTTTTTTCCAAGACAGGGTTTCTCTGTAGTTTGGAGCCTGTCCTGGAACGAGCACTTGTATCTCAGGCTGGCCTCGAACTCACAAAGATCCACCTGCCTCTGCCTCCCAAGTGCTGGGATTAAAGGCATGCGCCACCACTGCCCAGCACCTTTTTTTTTTTTCATTCTATATGTCCTACTTTCCTGCTTTCTTGGTGTCTGTCTGTCTGTCTCCTGACATCTCCCTGGCATTTTCTTTTTTTTTTTCTTCTTTACTTAAACATAAATTCCTCCTTCTACTTACTCTCTCAGCCTAGAAGTTCACCCTATACTTCCTCCCTTGCTATTGGCCATTCAGTTTTTTATTAGACCAATCAGGTGCCTTAGGCAGCCAAGGTAAATCAGCAAATCAGCAATGCATCTTGACATAATTAAACAAATGCAACACACCTTTACATAGTTAAACAATATTCCACAATATAAATAAATGCAACACACCTTTGCATTTGCATTCACAACAACTAAGTGCGCTTTTGCTTTATGATCTGACTAAAAGCCAGTGGGAGGTTTCAAAAGCCCATGCCAGGCCCAGTCAGTTGCTCTCTCTTTCTGCCTGTGGGTGAGGATGTAGCTCTCAGTTACTGCTCCAGGACCACCATGCATGCTCCCTCCCTACCACGATGATAATGGACTGAGGGTCTGAAACTGTAAGCAAGTCTACAATGAAATGCTTTTCTCTTATAAGTGTTGCCTTGGTCATGGTGTCTCTTCACTCAGTTGTGTAGTGGAGTTCTCCACGTTGTTTTAGATGAAAGTCTTTTGTGGCTTGTGTGTTTCACAAATATATTCTTAAAGCCTCTGTCTTATCATTTTACTTTATCAAGTTCTATATAGAAGTGTTGACATTTTAAGAACCCCAACTTACTAGTTTTTTCTTCATAGTTCATGACTTGGCATTATATTATTTATTTATTTGGCCTTCTGGAAAGTGGTCTCAGGTTGCCTAGACTGCCCAAGACTTGTTATGTAGCTGCAGATGCCCTTGTATTCTAATCTTCCTGCCTCTGTCTCCTATGTGCTAGTATTGTAAGCTTGTGCCTCCACACCAGGCCTGATTTGTCTGTTTTATTATCAGTATCAAGGACACTTTCCTTTTCTATTTATTTATTTATTTATTTATTCATTTATTTATTCATTCATTTATTTATTAAAGATTTCTGTCTCTTCCCCGCCACCGCCTCTCATATCCCTCCCCCTCCCCCAATCAACTCCCCCTCTCTCATCAGCCTGTAGAGCGGACCAGGTTCCCTGCCCTGTGGGAAGTCCAAGGACCACCCACCTCTTTCCGGGTCTAGTAAGGTGAACATCCAAACAGCCTGGGCTCCCACAAAGCCAGTATGTGCAGTAGGATCAAAACCCAGTGCCGTTGTTCTTGACTTCTCAGCAGTCCTCATTGTCCACTATGTTCAGCGAGTCCGGTATTATTCCATGCTTTTCAGACCCAGTCCAGCTGGCCTTGGTGAGTTCCCGAAAGAACATCCCCATTGTCTCAGTGTGTGGGTGCACCCCTCACGGTCCTGAGTTCCTTGCTTGTGCTCTCTCTCCATCTGCTCCTAATTTGGACCTTGGGGTTGTAGTCTGGTGCTCCAATGTGGGTCTCTGTCTCTGTCTCCTTTCATCGCCTGATAAAGGTTAATATCCAGGAGGATAACTATATGTTTGTCTTTGGGTTCACCTTCTTATTTAGCTTCTCTAGGATCACAAATCATAGGCTCAATATACTTTATTTATGGCTAGAAACCAAATATGAGTGAGTACATCCCATGTTCCTCTTTTTGGGTCTGGCTTACCTCACTCAAGATAGTGTTTTCTATTTCCGTTCATTTGCATGCAAAATTCAAGAAGTCATTGTTTTTTACTGCTGAATAGTACTCTAATATGTATATATTCCATACTTTCTTCATCCATTCTTCCATTGAAGGGCATCTAGGTTGTTTCCAGGTTCTGGCTATTACAAACAATGCTGCTATGAACATAGTTGAGCATATACTTTTGTTGTATGATAGGGCATCTCTTGGGTATATTCCCAAGAGTGGTATTGCTGGGTCCAGGGGTAGGTTGATCCCGAATTTCCTGAGAAACCGCCACACTGCTTTCCAAAGTGGTTGCACAAGTTTGCATTCCCACCAGCAATGGATGAGTGTACCCCTTTCTCCACAACCTCTCTAGCAAAGGCTATCATTGGTGTTTTTGATTTTAGCCATTCTGACAGGTGTAAGATGGTATCTTAAAGTTGTCTTGATTTGCATTTCCCTGATCGCTAAGGAAGTTGGGCATGACACTAAGTGTCTTTTGGCCATTTGAACTTCTTCTGTTGTGAATTCTCTGTTCAGCTCAGTGCCCCATTTTTCAGTTGGGTTGATTAGCCTTTTACGGTCTAGTTTCTTGAGTTCTTTATATATTTTGGAGATCAGACCTTTGTCAGTTGCGGGGACACTTTCCTTTTCTTAAGGATACTTCCTGGAATGTGCTCCTGCTGCTTTTGAACAGATCCAGAATGACTGAATCTGTCTAGAATATCATTTTCAGGCAAATTCTTGGAGTTAGTGATATCCACTATAGCTATTCCCCAAGCCTTTGCAAAATCTGAAAAGTGTCTGACTATAGCTTCATAATCTCTGCTTGACAAAATTACTGTGTTACCCTGCTGGCACCGCTACCAACATACCCAGAATATTTAACTAAGCAGAGTCCCAACATGTTCATTCACCTACCCTGAAGGCTTGCCAGTGGTCCACCATGCTGCAAAGAGCTCCCTGTCTAGTGTGGTAAATTAGCAGGTCTCCAGCCCATTAATGGGAATGATTACAGCCCTATTTGTCTCTTTTCTTTGGTGTGGGGATCAAATGGGGGATTTGAACATGCCACAAGGCAAGCTTTCTATCTCTCAGCTACATCTCCAGCCCTCTTTTTACTTTCTTCCTGTTTTTTAACTTGGAGATGGGCACAGTCTGACCTTTAACTGGCCACATAACACTGCTGTCTTTTTACTTGTATCCCTTCTTCTGTGACCTCCTTAGTAGCTGCAAGGCCTGTACCTGCCAAGCTGGGTGTTCATCTTGGGTAAGTAAACATGATATATTTTCTCTTTCTCTTCTCTGGCAGCTTGCCCAACCATTAGATTATTTGTGAAGCCATCTACAGTGAGAAATGATGAAGAGGAACATATTATATGTGAGCTAGATGGATTCTACCCAGAAGCCTTTAGCATAAAATGGGGGAAGTATACCCTGAAGGATTCCCAGTTCCAAGAAATTACTGAGGGCCATGTCACTGGTCCCACGTTGAAGAATGATGATGGCACATTCAATGTTTCCAGCTACTTGACTCTGAAGCCATCTCTGGAAGACCATGGGACTACCTACCAGTGTGTGGTGCTGCACAGATCCTTGCTTGTCCCCAAGAGGCTCAATGTCACACTGTCTGAGGAAGGTAAGTTTCCTCCCATGTCCCACTGAGGACATGAGACTAGAAACTTGAGATTCTGAGAAGTCTAGGATCTTTGCTAGGGAAGGAGGGGGAGTTGGGGTCTAGCTCAACCCAGACCCTGGAGTCAGCAGTCCAGATTTATGTCCTGTACCTGGGCTAGTAGTCCAGAGACAGAGGAGGAGATAGTATCAGCAGTGCTCAGGATTGCATTAGAGTCTGGATTGTTCCCACGGCAGTGGGTGGAAGGCTTGCCAGATCTTTGGAGACCAGGGCCAGCATCATCTTCTGAGGATAACAGCTCAGGGACCAGCTCTGCCATCACCCTTTCTAGTTAGGGTATGGGTTCCCATTAGAGACTGTTGGATGTTTAAATTCAATCAGTAGTTCTTTCCTGTGGGTTGAGTGTCAAGATGAGGGAGTGAGAGAAGCTGGCCTGGATGATGGCTAGGTCTTCCTACAGATACACCAAACTTTTAGGCTAACACAGTACTACAGATATGGTTTTCCTGGAAGGGGAGGGTTTGAGCTCATATCCTGGGCTTCCCTGATTGTGGCTCTGGTCTTTGGTGGGATTGACCCTGTTAATCAAACACATCTCCATGAACTGAGAAGAATAAAGAAGGTAAGGGATGAATAGGATTCCAGGAGGATGTGATGGGTGTGTCTGTGCCAGGTGAGCTGTGGCTGTTTCTTCAAGGAGATGGATTGTTCTTAGAGTAAGGACTAGAAGCATGTGTGGGTGTAAATCAAATAGGTTATATGTGTTCAATTTTTGTCTGGATGTACATGATATTATATGATGGAGTCTAGAACCCACGAAGCTCTGTGTGACATATTGTCTTTGATATTACTTAGACCATGTTTCATCTCTCATATATCTCTTCCCCTCTTTTCTACCTTTCTCCACTTCTTTTTTATTTTGCATTTATTTATGTTATGTTTGTGTATGTGTGGGGATATGCATCATGGTGCATGTGTGGATGTCAGAGGACAACTTTGTGGAATCACTTGTCTCCTTTTGTGGATAGGAGGGACCCAATTCAATCACCTTAGCCTACTGAGCCATCGCATAGGCCTTGAATTTGCTCTGTTGTCTAGGATGATCTTGAACTCCTGATCCTCCAGCTTTCAATTCCAGAAGGCTGGAATCATAGGCATGTGCATGTCACCATACCTGGCTTTATGCAGTGCTGAGGCTTAAACCCAAGGTTTTGTGCATGTCAGGCAAACACTTTACTAATGGAGCTACATATCCATCCTCCATATTTTAAAATATATTTTTATTAATTAATTTTTCCAGCCTGATCATAGTTTTCCCTCCCTCCCTACTCTCCTCTAAGTTCCTCCCACAACCTCCTTCATTTACCCTTCCTTCCTTCCTTCCTTCCTTCCTTCCTTCCTTCCTTCCTTCCTTCCTTCCTTCCTTCATCTGTGATAATGTTTGTAACCCAACTGGTCTGAACTCACAAACCCCTAGGCTCCATCCCCTCTGGACTGGACTGGCTCTTGCCAGTACCATGTACCACCATGCACATCATTATTATACCATACTTCAGCTGTGCTAAGTACTTTGGTGTTTGAAGATGTCTGTGATAAGGATGGTGATGCTAATACATGACAGAGGCTGGGTAGTCGATCCCTGATAAGAAATGGCATGGGCTATACAGATTTTAGGTGTCTTTGATTTTGTCAGTAGGTTTTCTCTTAGTGTTTGCATTGGCATTGATTACTATTCCTGTTGCTGCCTTCAGATACTCCTACAAAGGCAACTCAATGAAGACAGTTTATTTTTGGCTTACCATTTAAAGGTCCAGTCTACTAAGGTGGGTGAGTGATGGCAGCAGGATCTTTTTTTTTAAATTTATTTTTTATTGAAAAAGAAAATTCTGCCTCCTCCCAGCCACCCATTTCCCGTCCTCCTCCCACTCCTCTCCCCCTCCCTCTCCAGTCTGAAGAGCAGTCAGGGTTCCCTGCCCTGTGGAAAGTCCAAGGTCCTCCCCCCTCCATCCAGGTCTAGGAAGGTGAGCATCCAAACTGGCTAGGCTCCCACAAAGCCAGAACATGAAGTAGGATCAAAACCCAGTGCCATTGTCCTTTGCTCCTCATCAGCCCTCATTGTCTGCCATGATCAGAGAGTCCGGTTTTATCCCATGCTTTTTCAGTCACAGTCCAGCTGGCCTTGGTGAGCTCCCAATAGATCAGCCCCACTGTCTCAATGGGTGGGTGCACCCCTCACGGTGCTGACTTCCTTGCTCATGTTCTCCCTCCTTCTGCTCCTCAGTGGGACCTTGGGAGCTCGTTCTGGTGATCCAATGTGGGACTCTGTCTCTATCTCCATCCATCGCCAGATGAAGATTCTATGGTGATATGCAAGATATTCATCAGTATGGCTATAGGATAGGGCCATTTCAGGTTCCCTATCCTCAGCTGCCC
>NW_026067926.1:8992316-8993446 GCF_014885135.2 Alexandromys fortis | reverse complement strand
GAGTTCTTTGGTGGAGTTTTTGGGGTCGCTTATGTACACTATCATATCATCTGCAAATAACGAAAGTTTAACTTCTTCCTTTCCAATTCGAATCCCCTTGATCCCCTTATGTTGTCTTATTGCTATTGCTAAAACTTCAAGGACTATATTGAAGAGGTATGGAGAGAGTGGACAGCCTTGTCGTGTTCCTGATTTTAGTGGGATGGCTTTGAGTTTCTCTCCATTTAATTTGATGTTAGCTGTCGGCTTTCTGTAAATAGCTTTTATTATATTTAGGTATGACCCTTGTATCTCTAATCTCTCCAAGACTTTTATCATAAAGGGATGTTGAATTTTGTCAAATGCTTTTTCAGCATCTAATGAAACGATCATATAGTTTTTTCTTTCAGTTTATTTATATGATGGATTACATTGATAAATTTTCATATGTTGAACCAGCCCTGCATCTCTGGGATGAAACCTACTTGGTCATAATGGATAATTTTTCTTTTCTTTTTTTTTTATGTTTTTTTGGCTTTTTTCAAGACAGGGTTTCTCTGTGGCTTTGGAGCCTGTCCTGGAACTAGCTCTGTAGACCAGGCTGGTCTCGAACTCACAGAGATCCCCTGCGTCTGCCTCCCGAGTGCTGGGATTAAAGGCATGTGCCACCATTGCCTGGCTGGATAATTTTTCTAATGTGTTCTTGGATTCGGTTTGCCAGTATTTTATTGAGAATTTTTGCGTCGATGTTCATGAATGAGATTGGCCTGTAATTCTCTTTCTTGGTTGAGTCTTTGTTTGGTTTTGGTATCAGAGTAACTCAAGCTTCATAAAAGGAATTTGGCAATGACTCTTCTGTTTCTATATTGTGAAATACATTAAAGAGTATAGGTATTAGGTCGTCTTGGAAGTTCTGGGAGAAATCCGCATTGAAACCATCTGGTCCTAGGCTTTTTTTGGGGTAGGGAGGTTTTTGATAACAGCTTCTAATTATTTTATTTATTTATTATTTATTTATTTATTAAAGATTTCTGTCTCTTCCCCGCCACCACCTTCCATTTTCCTCCCCCAGCCAAGTCCCCCTCCCTTGTAAGCCCAAAGAGCAATCAGGGTTCCCTGTCCTGTGGGAAGTCCAAGGACCTCCCACCTCC
>NW_026067926.1:8917464-8986118 GCF_014885135.2 Alexandromys fortis | reverse complement strand
TCATCCTGATGAATTGTTCCTGTTATGAGTATAAAATGTCCCTCTCCATCTCTTCTGATTGATTTATGTTTGAAGTCAACTTTGTTAGAAATTAGTATGGCCACACTTGCTTGTTTCTTAGGTCCATTTGCTTGATAAGCCTTTTCTCAGCCCTTTACTCTGAGAAGGTGCCTGTCTTTGTGGTTAGGTGTGTTTCTTGTAAACAGCAGAATGTTGGATCCTGTTTTCGTATCCAATCTCTTAGCCTGTGCCTTTTTGTAGGTGAGTTGAGTCCATTGACATTAAGTGATATTAATGACCAGTTGTTGTTCACTCCGGTCACTTTTTTAGTAGTAGAGTTTGTGTGTTTTTCTTCTTTGAATTGTGCTGGTGAAGAGTCTCTAGATGTCTGAGTTATTGTGGTTATTGCTGGACTCCTTGGTTTGTGATTTTCCTTCTATTACTTTCTGCAAGGCTGGATTTGTGGCTATGTATTGTTTAAATTTGTTTTTATCCTTGAAAATTTTGTTTTCTCCATTTATAGAATGAAAGCTTGGCTGGGTATAGTAGTCTGGGCTTGCATACATGGTCTCTTAGTTTCTGCAGTACCTCTATCCAGGACCTTCTGGCTTTTATGGTTTCCATAGAGAAGTCAGGTGTAAGTCTGATAGGTTTACCTTTATAAGTAACTTGGCCTTTTTCCTTTGCAGCTCTTAATATTCTTTCTTTATTCTGTATGCTTTGTGTTTTGATTATTATATGGCGAGGGGATTTCTTTTTTTTTGATCTAGCCTATTTGGTGTTCTGTATGTTTCTTGAACCTTCATAGGTATATCTTTCTTTAGGTTGGGAAAGTTTTCTTCTATAATTTTATTAAATATATTTTCTGGTCCGTTGAGTTGCACTTCTTCTCCTTCTTCTACTCCTATTATTCTTAGGTTTGGTCTTTTTATTGTGTCCCATATTTCCTGAATGTTTTGTGATGAGAGTTTGTTGGACTTGCTGTTTTCTTTGATCAGTGTGTTTATTTTCTCTATGGTATCTTCAGAATCTGAGATTCTTTCTCCTATCTCTTGTATTCTCTTGGTTATGCTTGTTTCTGTAGTCTCTATTCATTTACCTAGATTTTCCATGTCCAGATGGCCCTCTGTTTGTGTTTTCTTCCTTGCCTCCATTTCAGTTTTCAGTTCTTGAACTGTTTCCATTATCTGTTTGATTGTTTTTCCTTGGTTTCCTAGTGTATCATTCACTGATTTATTCAATTCTTCAAACTTTCTGTTATATTTCTCATCCATTTCTATAAGGGCATTTTTTTTACATGCTGTTTAAGGACATCTATCACTTTCATAAAGTCAATTTTTTTCTACTTCTTCTTGATTAAGGTGTTCATGTCCTCCTGTTGTGTGGTCGCTGGGTTCTGGTGGTTTCATGTTGTTTTTCAGATTGTTGGGTGAATTCTTGCATTGGCACCTGCCCATCTCTTCCTTCAAATGCTCCCCCATGGATCTTCTTTTACAGGATCAGGTCTCCTTGACCACTGATGTACCTTCCCAGTGATGGCACTCTCCAGTGATGGCTCGCCTGGTGCCTAGATCAGATCTCTGTGCTGGTTGGGTAGCTAGTAACCTAAGGGCCTGCCTTGCTTGCTGCAGGCAGGCTATTGACACAAAGGAACTACTGCCCGCCTGGTTGCCCTCACGATTTGGTCCCAGCGCCCAAACAGGCTGAGCTGGGTAATGTTATGTGCCCAAAGAGGGGAGGGAGGCAGAGGGGGGAGGGTTCTGGATGCAAGCTGGGTGGGATAGGAAGAGAGAGGCAGTATCCGGGGAATATAGCCCCTGCAGGAAGACAGGTCCAAAACTCACTCACCCCGGTGATGGCTCTCCTGGTGCCGGCAGCAGGTTCTTGAGGCAGGTGGTCATCAGTGCCTATGCTGTCAGGAGACGGGGGCACCGAGTACTCAGCTTGCTCTCTCTTGTTCAGCCAAGAACTTTGGAACAGTGCCATCCACAGTCAAAGTGGATCCTCCTACCTCAGTTAGCCTAATCTAGAGACTCCTTTACAGATGTGCACAGAGGATTGTGTCAAGTTGACAGGATTACATCATAACATCTTTATCTACCTCTTTCTCCAGGAGCCAAGGATGTGCGCTATGCCTTTTTGGCCTTTTTGGTTCTACTGTTTCCTGCAGCTTACGCTCTTTGGAGATGGTAAGAACCTTCACGACCTGTGTCTTGAACTTGATTAGAGTCACCAGAAAGTATCAGGGAGTCTGGGGATGAGTCTGGGGTGTTCTGTGTTGTTTTCTGAGGCTGTTTTAGGAAAGAGTTTTCTCGTCTGGTCTCTTATTTGTGACTCTGGGGAAGAGGATTGTGGAGCCTCCTCCATCTATTCACAGGATCCCACTTTCACTAATTCATTTCCACTGTGAATTGTACCTTAGCTTATTAGTTGAGACCAGGGCTTTGAACTACACGTAGACTGAAGTGTTCTTCTGCACATAAAATTCTTAATGGAGAGAGTCATTCCCCTCATTGTTCATGTTTTGTTAACACCTTAGTGGGCTAAGTGACCGTAAGTTTTCAGTAGATTGACCAAGAATTTCTAACTCCTTGCTAGATGTTTCTAAATTAAATCTCAGACTATCATCCCAACAAAGGAGTCAGTACAACTGCTTTTGAAACTTAGGACAGCAGTGTAAATGTGTTGGTTAGAATGTTCTAGGTAGTTAAATGGTTCTTAGTTATTTATGGGCCCACCAAGGCAAAATCTTTTTTTTTTACTACTTTATAAATAATACCATTCAAAATTTCCACTTCCTGCCCTCCTCCCATTTCCCTCCTGCTTCCCCAGTTTCAAAAGGATGTCAAAAATTTGTTTGAGGCAGGCGCCGGCAGACGGAGCTGGGAGGCGCAGGCAGGCAACGACGGCTGCGGCCGAGACTGGAGGGGACTGGAGGGGACTGGCGCGGTGGCAGAGGTCGCAGGCGGCAGGGACCAGCGCGCAACACTGAGAGCAGATCGCCCCACTACAATTAAATCAAAGAGGTAGGCCTTTGGTTGGCGAGGGCCCTAGCAAACGGGGAGCCGGGACCTGTTCCGGAAAACCCTTCTTAGGGGTGAGAGGGTTCTTGGCCCCCGGCAGGAGCCAGGAAACAGAGCGAGGGCAATTAGTAAGAGAAGCCTCTGGCCAGCAGAGAAACCTGATCTGATTTTAAAAGACCAATTAGATAGCATTGAAAGGAGGAGATGGGCAGGCGCCAAGGCAGAACATCACCCATTAATCAGAAAAACAACATGAAAACACCAGATCCCAAAGATCTTACAACAGAAAGATTTGAACACCCTAACACAGAAGAAGTGGAAAAAATTGACTTTATGAAAGCAATAGAATCCCTTAAAAAATATGTAATAAACACCCTTATAGAAATGGATGAGAAGAATAACAAAAAGTTCGAAGAATTAAGTAAATATGTACATGAGACCCTGGGAAACCAAGAAAAAACGATCAAACAGGTAATGGAAACAGTGCAAGAATTGAAAACTGAAAGGGAAGCAAGGAAGAGAACACAAAGGGAAGAACAGCTGGATATGGAAAATCTAGGCCAACGAGCAGAGTCTACAGAAACAAGCATAATCAATAGACTACAAGAGATAGAAGAAAGAATCTCAGATGCTGAGGACACCATAGAGAAAATAAATGCACTGATCAAAGAAAACAGCAAAGCCAACAAATTCTCATCACAAAACATTCAAGAAATATGGGACACAATAAAAAGACCAAACCTAAGAATTATAGGAATAGAAGAAGGAGAAGAATCACAGCTCGAAGGCCCAGAAAATATTTTTAACAAAATTATGGAAGAAAACTTTCCCAACATAAAGAAAGTTATCCCCTTGAATATTCAAGAAGCATACAGAACACCAAACAGACTGGATCAAAGAAAAACTTCCCCTCGCCATATAATAATCAAAACACAAAATAGACAGGTTAAAGAAAGAATATTAAGAGCTGCAAAGGAAAAAGGCCAAGTAACCTATAAAGGTAAACCGATCAGAATTACACCTGACTTCTCTATGGAAACCATGAAAGCCAGAAGGTCCTGGATAGAGGTACTTCAAAAGCTAAGAGACCATGGATGCAAACCCAAACTTCTGTACCCTGCCAAGCTAGTGTTCACTATCAATGGAGAAAACAAGACATTCCAGGATAAGAACAAATTTAAACAATACGTAGCCACAAATCCAGCTCTACAGAAAGTAATAGAAGGAAAATCGCAACCCAAGGAATCCAACAATGCCAACACTGACTACAATAACTCAGGCATCTAGTGAACCTTCACCAGCACAACTCAAAGAAGGGACACACACACAAACTCTACTACCAAAAAAACAATAAGAATAACCGGAGTAAACAACAATTGGTCATTAATATCACTTAATATTAATGGTCTCAATTCACCTATAAAAAGGCACAGGCTAAGAGATTGGATACGAAAACAGGATCCAACATTCTGCTGTTTGCAAGAAACACATCTCAACCACAAAGACAGGCATCTACTCAGAGTAAAAGGTTGGGAAAAGGTCTTTCAAGCAAATGGTCCTAAGAAAAAAGCAGGTGTGGCCGTACTAATTTCCAACAAAACGGACTTCAAACTAAAATCAATCAGAAGAGATCGAGAAGGACACTTTATACTCATAACAGGAACAATTCATCAGGATGACATCTCAATTCTGAATATCTATGCCCCTAATATAAAAGCACCCACTTATATAAAAGAAATATTACTAGAACTCAAGGCAGACATCAAACCACACACACTAATAGTAGGAGACTTCAACACACCTCTCTCTCCAATGGACAGGTCAATCAGACAGAAACCTAATAGAGAATTAAGAGAATTACTGGAGGTAATGAAACAAATGGACTTAACAGACATCTATAGAACACTCCACCCAAATAGGAAAGAATATACCTTCTTCTCTGCAGCTCATGGAACCTTCTCAAAAATTGACCATATACTCGGAAACAAAGGAAGCCTCCACAGATACAAAAGAATATCAGTGTCCACCTGTGTCTTATCAGATCACCACGGATTAAAGTTAGAAGGCAACAACAATGCTGCCCCCAGAAAGCCGACAAACTCATGGAAACTGAACAATCAACTACTGAACCACACCTGGGTGAAGGAAGAAATTAAGAAGGAAATTAAAGTCTTCCTTGAATTTAATGAAAATAAAGAGACAACATACTCAAACCTATGGGACACGATGAAAGCAGTGCTAAGAGGAAAGTTCATAGCACTAAGTGCCCACTTAAAGAAAACGGAGAAAGCATACATTGGGGACTTAACAGCACACCTGAAAGCTTTAGAAAAAAAAGAAGCAGATGTGCCCAGAAGGAGTAGAAGACTGGAAATAATCAAACTGAGGGCAGAAATCAACAAAATAGAAACACAGAAAACAGTCCAAAGAATCAATGAAACAAAAAGTTGGTTCTTGGAGAAAATCAACAAGATAGACAAACCCCTATCCAAACTAATTAAACAACAGAGGGAGAACACGCAAATAAATAAGATCAGAAATGAAAAGGGGGACATAACCACAGACACAGAGGAAATTCAGAGAATCATTAGATCTTACTACAGGAGCCTGTATGCCACAAAACTGGAAAATACAAAAGAAATGGACATCTTTTTAGATAAGTACCATATACCAAAGCTAAACCAAGACCAGGTGAAAGATCTAAATAGACCTGTTAGTCGCGAAGAACTTGAAGCAGTTATCAAAAATCTGCCCTCTAAAAAAAGCCCAGGACCAGATGGTTTCAATGCAGAATTCTACCAGAACTTCCAAGAAGAGCTAATACCTATTCTCCTTAATGTATTTCACAGTATAGAAACAGAAAAGTCATTGCCAAATTCCTTTTATGAAGCTACAGTTACCCTGATACCAAAACCACACAAAGACCCAACCAAGAAAGAGAACTACAGGCCTATCTCACTCATGAATATCGACGCAAAAATTCTTAATAAAATACTGGCAAACCGAATTCAAGAACACATTAGAAAAATTATCCATTATGATCAAGTAGGCTTCATCCCAGAGATGCAGGGCTGGTTCAACATACGCAAATCTATCAATGTAATCCACCATATAAATAAAATGAAAGAAAAAAACCATATGATCATTTCATTAGATGCTGAAAAAGCATTCGACAAAATCCAACACCCCTTTATGATAAAGGTATTGGAGAGACTAGGGATACAAGGGTCATACCTAAATATAATAAAAGCTATTTACAGCAAACCGACAGCTAACATTAAATTAAACGGAGAAAAACTCAAAGCCATCCCACTAAAATCAGGAACAAGACAAGGATGTCCACTCTCTCCATACCTCTTCAATATAGTGCTTGAAGTTCTAGCAATAGCAATAAGACAACATAAGGGGATCAAAGGGATTCGTATTGGAAAGGAAGAAGTTAAGCTTTCGTTATTTGCAGATGATATGATAGTATACATAAGCGACCCCAAAAACTCTACCAAAGAACTCCTACAGCTGATAAACACCTTCAGTAATGTGGCAGGATACAAGATCAACTCGAAAAAATCAGTTGCCTTCCTATACAGTAAGGATAAGGAAACAGAGAGGGAAATCAGAGAAGCATCACCTTTCATGATAGCCACAAAGAGCATAAAATATCTTGGGGTAACCCTGACCAAGGAAGTGAAAGATCTATATGACAAGAACTTTAAGACTTTGAAGAACGAAATAGAAGAAGACACCAGAAAATGGAAGGATCTCCCTTGCTCTTGGATTGGGAGGATCAACATAGTAAAAATGGCAATTCTTCCAAAAGCAATATATAGATTCAATGCAATCCCCATCAAAATCCCATCAAAATTCTTCACAGATCTGGAGAAGACAATAATCAACTTTATATGGAAAAATAAAAAACCCAGGATAGCCAAAACAATCTTATACAATAAAGGAACGTCTGGAGGCATTACCATCCCTGACTTCAAACTCTATTACAGAGCTACAGTATTAAAAACAGCTTGGTATTGGCATAAAAACAGAGAAGTCGACCAATGGAACCGTATAGAAGACCCTGACTTTAATCCACAAACCTATGAGCAACTGATTTTCGATAAAGGAGCTAAAACTATACAATGGAAAAAAGAGAGCATCTTCAACAAATTGTGCTGGCAAAACTGGATTTCAATCTGTACAAAAATGAAAATAGATCCATGTCTGTCACCATGCACAAAACTCAAGTCCAAGTGGATTAAAGACCTCAATATCAGTCTGAACACACTGAACCTGATAGGAGAGAAAGTGGGAACTACACTACAACAAGTGGGCACAGGAGACCGCTTCCTACGTATAACATCAGCAGCACAGACAGTAAGGGCCTCATTGAATAAATGGGACCTCATGAGACTGAGAAGCTTCTGTAAAGCAAAGGACACTGTCGCTAAGACAGAAAGGCAACCCACTGACTGGGAGAAGATCTTCACCAACCCCGCAACTGACAAAGGTCTGATCTCCAAAATATATAAAGAACTTAAGAAACTAGACTGTAAAAGGCTAATCAACCCAATTATAAAATGGGGCACTGAGCTGAACAGAGATCTCTCAACAGAAGAAGTTCAAATGGCCAAAAGACACCTAAGGTCATGCTCAACTTCCTTAGCGATCAGGGAAATGCAAATCAAGACAACTTTAAGATACCATCTTACACCTGTCAGAATGGCTAAAATCAAAAACACCAATGATAGCCTATGCTGGAGAGGTTGTGGAGAAAGGGGTACACTTATCCATTGCTGGTGGGAATGCAAACTTGTACAACCACTCTGGAAAGCAGTGTGGCGGTTTCTCAGAAAATTTGGGATCAACCTACCCATGGACCCAGCAATACCACTCTTGGGAATATACCCAAGAGAGGCCTTATCATACAACAAAAATATATGCTCTACTATGTTCATAGCAGCATTGTTTGTAATAGCCAGAACCTGGAAACAACCTAGATGCCCTTCAATTGAAGAATGGATGAAGAAAGTATGGAATATATACATATTAGAGTACTACTCAGCAGTAAAAAACAAGGACTTCTTGAAGTTTGCAGGCAAATGGATGGAAATAGAAAACACTATCCTGAGTGAGGTAAGCCAGACCCAAAAAGAGGAACATGGGATGTACTCACTCATATTTGGTTTCTAGCCATAAATAAAGGACATTGAGCCTATAATTCGGGTTCTTAGAGAAGCTAAATAAGAAGGAGAACCCAAAGAAAAACATATAGGCATCCTCCTGAATATTAACCTTCATCAGGCGATGAAAGAAGACAGAGACAGAGACCCACATTGGAGCACCGGACTGAAATCTCAAGGTCCAAATCAGGAGCAGAAGGAGAGCGAACATGAGCAAGGAACTCAGGACCGCGAGGGGTGCACCCACACACTGAGACAATGGAGATGCTCTATCGGGAACTCACCAAGGCCAGCTGACCTGGGTCTGAAAAAGCCTGGGTTAAAACAGGTCTCACTGAACATAGCGGACAATGAGGACTACTGAGACATCAAGAATAATGGCAATGGGTTTTTGATCCTATTGCATGTATTGGCTTTGTGGGAGCCTAGGCTGTTTGGATGCTCACCTTACGAGACCTGGACGGAGGAGGGTTTTCCTTGGACTTCCCACGGGACGGAGAGCCCTGATTGCTCTTTGGGCTGACGAGGGAGGGGGACTTGATTGGGGGAGGTGGAGGGAAAAAACAAAACAAAACAAAACAAAACAAAACAAAATTTGTTTGAATGGTTGGCCAAAGCATTTGTTAAAAGACGGTCTCCTGAAAAGGAGTTGGAGATGCCTGATATCCTTGGCTTAGTGTTGATGAAGACATTTTAAGGCTCCAGGAAAGTACAATGCTAGCCTGGGTACACTATGTAAACCTAATCCTCCACTATGGAAGGCCCGGAAGCCGTGCCCTTCACTAACCCTGTAAGATGCATAGCCGTGAGCAGGGCACCAGCATAGCTGAAGAGCTTCGTTGTCACCCTGCTCCTTGCACCAGACCTTATCTCTGCTCTCCCAGCCACCCAATAAGCAGCTTTCTGTCTCTCCAACACTGGCTTCAAGTGTCCCTTTCTACAGAAGGCTTCTTTGCCCCCCCCCCCCAGGCAGATCCCATGGGCACCAGTCCTGAGTGCAGTTTCCAACATTGACATTACAGCCCAACATGCCAAGGATTCACACATGGGCCGGTCTCACCTGTTCTTCTGGAAGCTTCTCTGGGGCTGAGACTGAGACTCATGAGGTGTTGGCTCTGGGACAGAGTTAAATAATCCCAGTCAATATCTGTTAACTGGATGGATAGATGCATGGGCAGATGTATGGGTGACTGAGCCAGGGACAGTGTTTACCCTTGAGTACAACAGCAATAAGCTTGTTCAGTAAACGGAAACATCTATAACTTTTTTTTCAGCCTTCTCATGGACATGCATTATGTCATTAGCCGTGAGCTCTCTTTGCTTTTAGCAGATCACTCTTTACTTATTGCATGATGTGTTTACACCAAGCACCTACTGTGTGCTGGACACCATATGAATTGTTGGAGAAAAAGCGGGGAACATTGTGTGCTCATCTATGGAGTGGTTTCACCTTTGGGGTGCTTTCAATACCTCACTATTTTGGATTTTATTTTTGTGGTGTGTGTGTGTGCGTGCACGTGTGTGTGTGCTCATGCGTGTGTGTGTCATGTGTGCACATGTATTTGTATGAGTAGGGCATGCACATGCCACTACCAGCATGCGGGGTTCGAGGACGTCAAGGGCAGGCCCTCACTTTCCATCTTTAAAATATCTTTGCTGTCTACACTATGAGCGACGGCCTGACCCGGAAGCTTTCATGGCATTCTCCTGTCTCCACTCCTCTAACGAAGGCTGAGATTACATACATGCTCCACTCTACTCGACTGTGGGTCCTGGAGATCCGAACTCAGGTCCTCGTGCTTGCACGGCGTGTGCTTTACCCCCTGAGCTATCTCCCCGACCCACACTTCAGGCTTTTGTTCATTTTATTTAATTATCAGAGTGGATATAAGCTCTTGTGAGTCAGAGGCACTTTAAGAACCCAATAAGAGCTTTGGGGTCCCTTTTGAGATCAGTAAATCTCTAGCCCTCTGTCTAAACTCGGACTTGGGAGAGGAGGGCTGCGAGGCCAGGGTGTCTGTTGGACTGTGTCAGGTGGTTTGCTCTCTATCAGCTAATGTTTTGCTCTATGGTACCTGTAAACTGGATGATGGGGCTAAACAGTAGACTTTGGCTTTCTGGCCCCAAGATTCCCCTTACCTGACAAAGAGCCTATGGTCGGAGCAGTTGCCTGCGCCATGTGTAGGCAGGAGACTCGCTGCTTATTTTGAGGTGGCTGCTGTCACTGCTGTCCCAGCATGCCCGTGGGGCACCTGTTGCTCTTTGCCACCCTCCCACCAACATGCTTTACATCCACATATGGGCTGTGCTGAGATAAGGATCTCTGGGTTTTCCCATGCACACGCAGATCCTCCAGAGACCTGGAGATGTTTCTGATAGGAAGATGAGAGTCTTGTGGGGTGAGTAGTCACACTGTTCCCATAGCTGAGGGCAGGCAACCAACGGATGCCCATCCATGGTAGGTTCGTTAGACAAAATATGATCCACATATACAATGGGGTACGCAGTACCCAGTCTTTGGGAGGCAGGGAAATAGGGAAGGAGGGGAAATTCCAGGGAGGAGGAGCATCTCAGTGGTGACTGCCTAGTATATGTGTGGGGCTTTGCACTCGTGGTTTAGGGAGGATGCGGATGACATAGCTGTAAAATGGAGGGGTCTGCTTGCTGGGGTTTATGTCCTGCCCAGTTCCCCACAGTCAGCAAGCCACAAATAAAATCACACAGAGATCTCCATAAGTTATAAAACTGATTGGCCCATTAGCTCAGGCTACTTATTAGCTCTTGTAGCTTATATTAACCCATTATTTGTTGCCGCCTTGGGTGGGTCACTAGTCTAGGGGTTGTAACCCACCCTGCAGCCAGTTATTCCAGGGTCACGAAGGGGCGCTACCTGGAAGGGAATGAGCTAGGACAGAAGAATGAGGCTAAGCAGATTTGTCAAAGCCCTCTTTATTAGGATCATGGTTGCTGCTTATATAGCCCCTAAATGAGGGCTTGGGGGGTAGGGAAACGGGATTCTTGCCACGTGTTCCAGGTCACGTGGTTCAGGTTCGTCACGTAGGCCAGGAGGTTACGTTCGGTCAGGTAGGCCAAGAAGTCACGAGTTGCCACACCTAGTTCCCTGGATAGCTGGAATGTGAGGCAGGTTTCACTAACAGGCTAACAGATAACAGCTAATTGGGTGTGGGGCAGGTTCTGTCAATAGAACGATTCTTAACATAATTATGGGTGTGGGGTTCCCTGCAGACTTCCCAGGGTGATGGTTCCTGTAATGATTTTTAGGGGGGAAATGGCTCCTCACAATTATTCATATCTATGTTAGCCACATGGCTCAGTACCTTTCTCAGCAGGGCAGCTCACATCTTGCTTCTTTGGTGGTCTGGGCTGGACTGCAAAGGGAGCTTCCTACTTCCCCGAATACTCCTGTTCTCATCACCCCACCTCTACTTCCTGTCTGGTTGACCCACCTATACTTCCTGCCTGGCCAATCAGCTTTTATTTAAAACATGATTGACAGAATATAGACAATTCTCCCGCACCACATAGCCATAATAATTTACCCAGGAAGCACACCCTGGAGATCAGCACTGGGGTGCATTTCTAGTTTAATATGATGTTCACTGGCATATATGCATATACTATCTAATCAGCTAAGGACATAGCATGCTGTTATCCAATGAGTCCAAATGGTGCGCAACCCACCCACGTTATGTGAGGGTGTACCTGGAGGACGGCATGTCCTGGCAGTGTGTCTGCAGACAACAGGCAGGGAACAGACAATGACCTGGGTTTGGCATTATTCTATGGGTCTCTGGGGTGCAGAGACTCCATCATGTACTATGTAGTATTCTAGAGACTTAGGTTGGCTCAAGCAGCCACAGGAGTATGCTGTGCTTCTCATGTGCCCTATCTTTTAGTGGCACCATCTGGACAGAGACTGCTACTTCTGGTTCTCCCTTTTCTGTTATTTCAAGGCTAAATAATTCCATGAGGGGCAACTTTTGAGTATTTTACATATGCATATATTTGTTTTTTTCAAGACAGAATTTCTCTGTGTAGGAGCCCTAGCATCCTGGAACTAGCTCAGCTAGCTCTTGTAGACCAGGCTGGCCTCAGACTCACAGAGATCGGCTTGTCTCTGCCTCTCAAGTGCTGGGGTTAAAGGTGTGCGCTACCACCTCCAGGCTTGATTGATATTTTTTATGTGAAATGACCTTCAGGATTGCAATATCTCCCTCCAGAAACAGTAGGAACAATCTATATATGGCAAGCTTTTCTGGAGAGAACATGGAGATTAGAGTTTGAGCTACCCTTTTAAAAGAGTCCATCATATCAGACAAAGTTATGATACCCACTGTGGTGGCATTAATTTGGATGATTTCCTGATGTAATTGTTGGGAAAAGGTGAATAATGAATGATTCCATATTTCAGTAGGTACTGTCTTTGAACCTTTAGGACTGAGGATGTTAAGATGTGTTTAGTATTGGGAGAGACAAATGGAGGTATATTGGGGGCCGCAGGTTACCTAGCTGAGCTAAATCCCAGAGGCCATTTATCTCATGCTGTGTAATACCTATTTGGTGATGGCGGTTAAGTAGGCCTACTTGGAGGAGTTTATTAGCTTGAAGTTGGGTATCAAACACTTTGGTTGTTAACCTTGATGCATTGTTTAAGGTGGTGCTATCTGTACAGAATTTTTCAGGGAAGTTACTGCAGTGGCTGGTGCTGCCACAGCAGTCAAACCAAAGTCTATAGCTGTTACTACAGCTGAAATACCAAAATCTCTCTTATGTCTTTGTAATACACCAGAGAGGTTGTTATTAGAAGTCAGATCCCCTTGACATCCTGCAGTATTAACAAGAAGCCATAGGAGTGGAGGGTGGTGGCATAGTAATAAGGAGGTGTTGTCATAATTGGGGTCCCAGCATGGGGAGAGGCTATGATTCACCTCAGAGCAGTTGAGAGTATGTTGGGTCTGGCCGGTCTTGTCCATCCATTCCTGAGAAGGAGTGTTTGGATTGAGGAAAGAAATAGACAAGAAACAGAAGATAGAGTCGGAAGGGCTTCCAGTGAGTACTGTAACAAAAGCCCCGAGTTCATTGCTCACAGTCCTTATATACCCAATCAGAAGAGAGGGCACAAGACCTCCGTGATACAAAGAACAAGCAAGCACAATTTCCTCCTTACATCTCAGAACTCCTGGTGACCATGCCCTAAGTCAAACATCCTGTAGCCTGGCTTTTGAGGAGCAAGGCATCCAGTAGCCACACCTTTGGCCAGACATCCTGTTACTTGTCCTTGAGGAGTAAAAATAGGTTTGAATTCTCTGACACTTAGTCAAGATGGAATGGATCCAAAACAGTGGGCCCTCTCAAGAGTAGGTCCATTGTACGAGAACCAAGACAAGAAGAAGAAGGGTGTCTGGACAGAGGCACGTCCTTTTCAGGGAAGGCTAATAGCAGTCCACCAAAGGTTCTGTTGATGGAGTGGAAGCTTTTCCCCAAAGGCTGTGAGTTATTTCCCTCAAAAGTGGAGGCATAAAAATTACCTCCCTGCACTGCCAAGAAGAGGTCTGGAATCTAAACAGAGCCCTGGGCCACAAATGTATGGAAAGCCCCCAAACTGATCGGGATGGCCAGCCAATAACCAGGTATTGGATCCTGTAAAGAATACGGGGGTATTCTCCAGTGAAAGTTTTGTAAGGATTGACTCCAGAAAGCTGAGAGGGAGGATAGTTGTGGGGAGGGGGCAGAAAAACATCCCTGAAATTGTGGACTCCATTTGGGGCAGGCATCCTAAACACCCACAAAGATTGCAAACACATAAATAGCAGATTTCCAGGTGAAAAGTCGTAAGTGAGGTCAAGGGAGCATTTAATTGTTGTCCCAGAAAAGCACCCTTGATACCGGCCACGGATCTGTTTCTGAAGGGATTTTCGTCGGTACCATCAGGGAGGTGTGCAGTATTGCAGAGGACTCTTCTCCCTGGTTTTGTCTAGGTATTCAATTTGCAAAATCTCCTGTGGTTATCTTTGCTAAGATGACAAATTGGAGGAGCAGATAGTCTTTTGGAGACAAACCAACCAAAACCAGGCTCCAGATGAAAGGAGCCATTGAAGGGAGAAAGCACAGATGAATTGACCTGAGATGGGGGCTCATCTATTTTAGAGTTGCCCCGGTACATGATTGGCAAGCAGGGACCCAGGAGACTGGCATTAGAAACAGAAGGGCCCTAATGGTGGCCCACAACAAAGGCTGAGCCTGGGCCTGAGAATTAGCAGTAATAATGGCTCATATAAGCAAGACTAGGGTATAATGTCCTGTCTCCAGCCCCTCTGGGGACATATTTTGGGCCTGAGTTATTTCAGCTTTAAAGGCTCCCTAAGTTACAGGGGGAACCAGCGTATGTCATCTGCTCCAGTGATGTCTGCGCCTCTGGGGTCCTCCTCCTGGTTTCCATGTGCCTTTCACCCCCAGGGAGGTATTATCTCTCTGGGTTGGCTCCTCTTCCCCCTTGTCCAGTGACAGGTTTTCAATTATCGTGGTCTGTCTCTGCATGTTCGTGTATGGGTTGATGTCTTGGCCAGGTACCCAAATGGATTTTTCTGCTCCTTCTGGGAAAACGTAAGCAACACCTGCTGTTAGTAGTGGTTATCTATGGGGTTTTACCATAGTGAGATTAGTGGCAATGGTGTAGCTCCAATGGTGTAGCGTGGCTCCCTGGTGCTTATACGTGAAGGTTAATCTAGATTTATCAAAAATTTAAAATTTAACATAAATAAGACTGACATTAATTTTTCTTGTGGGCATGTATGAGTCCCATTTCCCCCTTTTGTAATTGTTTTCTAAGTGAAGTTTTTGCAGGCTTGACAATGGCTTGTCCTTGGGGATTTAGGGAATGCCGGTGCTATGAGAAATGTTTCAGTCAGCACAGAAGGCTTTTGATTGAGAGCCTGTATAGGTGGGGCCACTATCTCTTTTGGTAGAGTAAGAAACCCCCATGGCTAGCACGGTGGTTTTCATAGCAAAGAAGGCCATTTTTGAATTTTGACAATGCTTAAGGCAACAATGAAGGAGGAGTATCAATAATCACATGGACATATTTTTGGCATCCAAAAGAGGGAACATGAGTAACATTTATCCGCTAAAGAGAGTTAGGGCACAATCCTGGAGGATTTGCACCTGTGGGCTGCAAAGGCCCTAGTGGGAGGACTAATCCGCAGGAAGCACAGCTGCGAACTAAATGCTTGCAGGTGACTTCTGTTAAATCGAAATAATTTGTGGGAGGAGGATGCAGCTATGAAAGTGAGCATGTAGCTCTCTGGCTTGGTCTGGTGGTGGAAGCATGAGGGCAGACACAGCTTGATCCTCCCATGTGTTTCCCTTGAAACTTCCTCCGGCGAGGTTTCAATGGGAGCCGATATGTTGGATATAGAAAGGAGCAGAACATTGCTCGATTAACATCTGGAGCTGAGTCATAGCCACACAAGCGGGACCTCTGTTGGTTTTAATGTAGCCTGGGGTAAGGATTTTTACCACATTAGCAGCAAACTGACTTTCACTAAAAGTACTGAGAGCTTCCTGATAGTCCCAGAGGAGTGTTAGGGTGGTCAGAAGTTCACTGAGCGCAACTGATCCTATAAAGAACTGAGTGTGTGCCTGTGGTTTGTTTCCTAGGAAATGTAAAATAAAGCCAAATTTTGTCCTGGATGTGTCTGCGAACTCTGAAGTTGCATCTGGGATGGGGCTGGAACTGAGAAACATAATATGTAGGTTTGATATTTATGGCAAAATAGACAAACCCTTGTATTTTGGGGGTAATGATTATCAATCTGATCATGGAACATGGATAGAAAAGTGTGCACTGTGGGATTAGAGGAGAAACTCCAAGCTAATAGGTCCTGGGATATGGGAAGCACAACGTGGTCTGGCGCTTTTCCTGCTTTTAACTGGGAGGTCTTAAGGATTTTGAGAGCCAATGTAAAAATACTATCTATAAATGGAGTAATTGTAGGGACAGAGGAGTATACTAAATGTACCCAGTAGATTATCTGATGGTGGGGGGGAGGGGTTGATCTAAGCCATGGTGGATAATCTAGGTGCTGGGATGACCAATCCCCAGAGATCTTTTTGAACTGTATCTATGCAGCATACTCAGGGTTAAGCCTGCGTTAACTATTTCCAGGTTTCTTTGAGCCTCCTCTACGACAGTCAGGAGTTCCTCAGGTCTCTTTGTGCCTAGAAAAAGGGCGAAGAGAGGGGTCACTTGGCCAATGGTAACAGGAGGGCAAGGCCATACCCAGGCAAGGTTTCCCAAAAAGGTCTGCATAGACGATGAAGTTGGGAGATTTGGGAATTTGAATCACAACCTTTGTGGTTTTGTTGTAGTATTATTTATTGTATGTCGTAGAAACATGTAAGGTTTCTGACATTGTACCTTTTCAGCAGCTACTTATAGCTCTTTCTCAAGTAGGACATTTGTAGTCTCCATCAGTAAGTTCTTTTAATGGTCTGCGTTAGGATGTCCAATTATAATATCATCCATCTAATGGACAATGTAACAGTCTTTAGCTACTTGTTTTGATGTCTCCCATATGTAAACTTGACTAATTGTCAAACTACTTTTTCATGTCCCATGGCAACATTCTCCAGTGATATCTAGGTATTGGGTTGCCTATTGTTCTCAGCCAAGAACAAGAAAGAGAGTCTGCTTGTCATCAGGGTGTAGACGGATGGAGAAAAAGCAGTCCTTTATGTCAATGGTTATTATATAATAATTATTGGGAATGACAGAGAGAGCAGGGAGGCTGAGTGCCCCCATGGCTGGCATGGATGCATTAATTGCCCTTAAGTCATGGAGAAATTGAAATTGCCTGATCTTTTTCTTTATGACAAAACTGGAGAATTCCAGGGACTAGTAGATGGTTCAATATGTCCCATCTCTAACTGTTGCTTAACTAGATTTTGCAATGCTTGGTATTTTCTCCCCATGATTGGCCACTGATCTGTAAAAAAAAAAAAAGGGATGCTAGAGTTCCAGGAAAATTTTAGAGGGGGCAGGGTTCCTTAGTATCAGTGGCCATTAGAATTGGGAGTAGCCCAGCTTCCCCCTCTGGTATTTTTTTTTTATTGTAAATCTTTAGAGCAATCTTCAGTTATTGGGACCTACTTACAATTTTAAACCCTTTAACTTACATTTTATTTTTATAATATCTGGGCCAAATGTATAACAAAAGCAATATTTTTAGCACCTGTTTTAAATCCTATTTGAAAGGATTAAAATTTTGCCAGGCTGGTGAAAATTGTCCAAAGGTCTCCTTACCTTGGTCACTGTTGGGCATTCTGATTTCCTGCCTGGGGTAGCTTTTATACTTTTTTTTTTCTTCTTCAGAGAATGGTGGGTTTTGAGTTTTCAGTTATATGGATCATTGGTCGAAATGAAGACATAAACCATGAAGGAGAAAGAAGTGTAATATTTTTCTTTGCCTTGGGGAGCTAGTTTCCCAATTCTCCAGGGTTAGCAGGCTGCTAAGATGGAGCAGGAAATGGATCAGAGGGAGACTATTTCTCTTTCCATGTGTGCATTCTGCTTAGATGGGAGGGGTCTCCTCCCTGAATCCACATAGGAAATGGGACCCCAGGACCTGGAGTGGGAGCCAAGCAATGAAACAAATTCTGGGAGTTGGGGTGGGAGTGTGGTGTGGTAGAGGTGGTATCAATTTCTTCCAGTGTGGCTGAGAGAACTGGTTTGGGGTTTTTCTGGGGGATCTGGCAGAGCCAAAAGGATCAGGTTCTCAACAAGAAGGCATGTCTTAAGCCAGGAGGCAGTTCTCAAACCAGAGAAAGCCTCTGGTCACTACAGGGAAGCTGGTTGAGTGACTGGGTTTCCATGTTTTAGGCAGCCTGAACCATCACTGAGCACCTGACTCTAAAAGAGAGGCAATTGATTTCATAGAAGGTCTGGAGTTTTTCTGAATGAGAAACAAACATAGTATCTATCCTCATATGCAAAACTCTCCTTTGGGACCTGATGGCCCATGCCTGCCATTGCTGCTGTTGTCACCATAGCAACAACAGTCGGAAGGGGAGATTACTATCCCTGAACCTGAGGGATGTCATCCAAGGACTCACTGGGCAGCTGCTGTCTGGGACAACTTACTCACCTTTTCAGTTTTCTGTTTTCCTTACCAACAAACCTGACAGAGACACACAGAAAAGACAACCAGGATGGCCCCTACACATTCATCTACCTGAACAGACCAGGGGAGTCCAGTGACTCACACAGATCCCAGATACTGTGTCCAGCCTCTCCATTGTGTCCAAAACAGAAGGCTCCTTATCCAAACTTAACTCCAGAGGTGACAGACCAGGTGACTATTGAATCTATTTACTTTTAGGGTGGAAGTGCTGGACTCCTCTGAAGCCCTAGGTAGCAGTTGACCAAAGGGGGTATGGGGATGCCGGAGAGCTTTCAGGTTGTGTACTCCCTAGGAGTCCTTAGGCCGGTACACTCTTTCCTGCTCTGAGGGTCCCCCAGACTCCCAGTGTCTTGAGGTCTGATCTCTGGGGATCTCAAGGAATATTGTAGGGTATCTACCAGAGAAGACTACTTGGCCACAGGTGTAAGCCAATAAAAAGTCTTATTAGTTGGGTGGTGACTACCCTGAGTGTTTAGGATCCCAGTGTTGCCCTGAGCCTTCCTCAGGGTGAGCATTTAAGTACAAAAACTCTGTCTTTGATTAACATACCTCAGTAAGAACAGTTAGCCATAAGTGGAACTATAGAAACCAAAGAACAAGATTAGTACATTTAAGGACTTTGATGGATTAGGTCTTGTTTTCATTTTGGCAAGTGATATTGTTAAACCTGAATATTCGAGGAGAAAGACCAAACCCATGACTGTTTCATGAAAGCAAGCTTTATTTTTGAGGTGTCCCTGGGACTGGCCAGTTGGCTGTCTCACCTTAAGTCTGGATTTGAAAGAGCAGCTCCTAACTGGCTTTTTGAGGTCCCTTTTTTGGGGGGAAAGTTAAGGTCAATAGAAAACAGAACAGCTGTAAGCTTGTCTACAGGAGCAAGATAATTGACTAGTAGAAAAACTACCATGAAGGTAAGAACAAAAGTAAGAATAATTATCATATGGAAGGGCAGTCATACATTATGGAGTAGGTGCTCACAGGGTATACATCAAACTATCCTGAATACATATTTTTATAAGGCAAAAAGAAATCATATATCATGGGGTTACGAGTTCAACAGGCAAAGAGTGGTCATACATCATGAGATCACAGTTCAATGCAAGTTGAAAAGCATGTTTTGCGGGGTACATTAGGTTTAAGAACCAGAAACCTATGCTTGTAAGGTATAGAGACTGAACAGCAGCGTGGGTTCTGATTTGGTTTCACAGTCTCCCCTTGGTTTGCACAGCCCTTCCAAATCTTTAACAAGGGAGCAAGCATGGTTCAATGTTGTGTGAACAGGATTTTGGCATTGAATCTTTGGTGGGCGATAGGGGTAGGAACACATTGAAAAACACAGGTCCCAAATATTATGTTTACTAAGAAAGCTATCAGGGGACTGATGAAGAAAGAGGACCATCTTAGTCAGGAGGGCTAATCAACCTGTTCCTGGGAGAGTTTCTTTCCCTGCGTAAGTCACTGATTTGGTTATCAATGGTGTGGAAGAAATATGACACATTAAAATAACACATTCCAGGGAATTGTTGACATCTGAGATTATGTTTGAGCAATAGAAAGTCTGTGGTAGCTCTATTTTGTAAGACAGTCATTCTTAATTCTCCCATTTCTTGATTAATTTCTGCTAATATCTTTACTGTAGTATTAGTAGTTTTAGCTATTAAGCAGTCTATTTTATAATTCTCCCTTTGCATCCCCACAACCAACCCAGAGATGGGTGACTCAAAGGCAGCTGTGACTGCTACTGAGGTGGGGTCTAGCAGATGTAGGGCACCATCACAGTTTTCAGGGGGAGACCTTGAGCCCTACAGACAGATTGTGGGAACTGACTAAAATAAATAGCTGTGATGTGTCCTAGCCTACAAATGCCCTTAGAGCCCACTGGGAGGGCAGAATAAGTGCTGTTCCCACAGAAAAATGTCCATCCCAGGGGTCATTGTTTTCCTTTGGAGAGTACATGACGGGAAATAGTGCTGCGGGGGGGGGGCGGGGGGGCAGAATTGTCAGTGCAATCAGAACATAGGCAGTGAAGGAAAAAGGCACCATTTAAAGGAATATTGGCTACATCCCTGGGAATGTTTATGGGGCAGCATGTTCCACTGAGTTCCCTGTTTAGTTGGTATAATATTTACATGTGACTTCTATTCCATATAAGTTTTTATCACAGGAGCCTGAGAATTGAAGGATCCCCTTTGGCTCAAAAGAAACTTGTATGTCTTCTGTTTGATGCTAGGTGGAGCCAAAGATTGCTATCAAATCTATTAACTGTAGATAGTGGCATTTTAGGTATATTAATTTTGATGGAAGCACCCAAGGAGTCCTGTTTTCCCTTTATCATTACATTTGTAATTTTCATTACCAGAATTTGTTGAAGAACATTTCATTATGGTGAAGTCTGTATTGTTATTGTCTTAGTTACGGTTTCTATTGCTGTGAAGAGACACCATGGCCACAGCAACTCTTATAAAGGAAAACACTTAATTGGGGCTGGCTTGCAGTTTCAGAGGTTTCGTCCATTATCATCATGGCAGGACATGGCAGCATGCAGGCAGACATGGAGCTGGAGAAGGAGCTGAGAGTTCTACATCTTGATCTACAGGCAGCAGAAGGAGTCTGTGTATTGGACGTAGCTTGAGCATAGGAGACCTCAGAGCCTGCCCTCACAGTGACACACTTCCTCCAACAAAGTCACACCACTCCAACACGACCACACCCCCTAATAGTGTTGCTCCCTATGGGCCAACCATTCAAACACAAGTCTATGGGGGCCATTTTCTTCTGACAGTTGGAATTGGACAGTCAAATTAGCCCATCTCAATTGCCCTCCTTCCATTTGGGTAAAAAACATTTATTTTTCTTCCTTCAGTCAAATAATGGGATCTGGTGGGTAGGAACAGTCCCTGGCCCTAACTAAATATTAAGACATTTTCTGTAGCAGGTGAACCTTCTATCTCCCCAGTTAAAAACAGTCAGGATCAGATCCTAAGGCAAATAGGAGCATAGTTGTTAGCCAGAGAGCAATCATAGTGATAGTGAAAGGCAGCTGTAAGGAAGTAGGAGCAATCTTAAATATTAGAAATCTTACTTTTAAGGATCCACATTCAGTCACAGTCTGCCTCTTTTGGGTTTTCTTGAACTTCTGGCGCCTTCTTAAGGTCAGATTGATAAATCCAGGGTGGAGTATCAGTAATTTGGACAGCAGTGGGAGTCTGGGAAGTTGTCACGTAAGGATCTTTCCACAAAGGTTCATGCCTGTTAGTTTTGAAGCAGCAAATCAGCATAGCATCTCTGGGATGGAATTGGTGATCAGGGGGCCGGTACCCAACAGAATGAGATGCTAGCATCTCTGGGCTGGAACTGGTGATCAGGGGGCTGGTACCCAACAGAATGAGATGCTAGCATCTCTGGGCTGGAACTGGTGATCAGGGGGCTGGTACCCAACAGGTTGAGGAAATCTTATCCAAAGTTAATTGCAATCCTTTGAAGGATTCAGAGATTAGAGTGGAGTAACCTGATAATGGTCCAGCGTGCACCTAAGGAATAATGGGAAGTGGTCTTCCATAGACTATTTCATATAGTGTTGTGGGAATTCCTTTCTACCAATAGTTTTTGGGGTGCTAGCCTTAGGGCATGGCTTCTATGTGTGGATGTGATCTCTTATAAGGGAAAAGAAAGGTCTCCCTTACTCTCTTGGGAGGTCAGAGCAGAAGCAAGCTTGTGAGGTTGTTCACATCTCCCTGGTAGAACATTGGGAAACAGCAGATTCCACCTTGTCTTGTATTTTGTGAGTCTGTATTTCCCTTTGAATTCCCATTTCCTTTTGTATGCCATAATAAAGACAATTTGTAACTTGCATTACCTCTTGCTTTAGTATGAGGTGAACTTCTCGATAGGGGGTGCAGAGGACCCTTAGAAGGGCATAAGGCAAGAAATCACAGTATTTACCACCAATCTCAAGGGTGTATTTAGTTAAAATTGCCTTTAAAGTTCTATTCTTCCTTTCTATCTTTCCTTAACTCTGAGGTTCATACATATAGCGGCGTTTCCAATCTATGTTAAGAGCCTTAGAGAGCAATTGAGACAACTTGGCCATGAGGGTCAGGTCATTGTTGGACTCTAGAGATAGAAGAAGGCCACGTCGGAGAGTAATCTCCATTAATTTCTTGGCTACTACCTGGGTCATCAGGGATGGAAAGGCCTCTACCTAGCCTATTATGGTATTGACAAGGATCAACAGATGTTTACATCTGTACAGTTCTGGCTTGATTTCAGTGAAGTTCATTTCCCCAAATTCCCCAGGTTCAGTACCTTGATTTCATTTTTTTTGGCATTTATCTGAGTTTAGATAGGTCAGGCAACAGCCTGAAATGTTTTAAAGTATTTCTCGGTGCCCAGGCAACCAGACATGAGGGAAGATGAGTTCTAAGATGTTTTAGGTGACAAGGGCATCGAGCAACATTGTAAGACATTCAGCCAATTCTGGCCCAAGACCGTTGGTATAATAATTCTTCCATTTGCCAAGAACCACCATCAGTTGTGGGTTTTTCCAGGGTTCCCAACTCAGAATATGACTTGACTTCTGTTCTCCTGGATTATACTCAGGGACATTTTTGTCGAAGTTAAGTTGGGGCTCAGTAATGGCAGCTAGCTCTAGGATGGTTGTGGACTGGGTTCCCTGAGGACAGCCTCCTTGGCATCCTGATCTACATAGTTGTTATCTTCAGTTTGGGGGCTTTTATATTGTGTGTCCTGGCCAGTATATTATGGGCAGTTCAACTGGCAGCAAGATGGTCTCCAGCAATCGAATGAGTTCATGTTTATTTTTAATAGTCTTTCCTTCTGAAGTGAGTAAGCCCTCTGTCTATAAACCTGTCTGTGAACATGAGCCATGGCAAAGGCAGATTGACGGCCAGTGTAGATGTTCACTTTTTTCTCCTTAACCCATCACATGGCCCGCAGAGTGATTATTATTTTTGCTCTTTGGGTGGATGAGCCCCTAGGCAGGGCTTGTGCTTAGATGACTTCTTTTTGACCTGTGACCACTGTCACCCCACATACCTGGTCTCTTCCTGGGTGGAGTGACTGCCATCTGTGTAGAGATCTGCATCTCTGGTGGTGAGTGGGATATCTGTCAACTCAGGTTGTGTGCCTTGGATGACGTCCAGCATTTCCAGGCAGTCGTGAATGGGCTCTTCAGGGTTGCTACCCAGTAGCAAGGTAGCAGAGTTAATGGTCAAAGATTTGTAAAGGTCAATCTGTCCTTATCTCGGAGATGGGTACAGCCTCAGATGTTACCTTTCCTACGGCAGGTGGCACATGTTTGGTCGCACAAGAGGGAATAGCCTCTGCCTATACTGTGGGAACTTCTTAGGTTAGCATTTTCCATTTCCCTTCTGGGGATGATTGCAATTTTGGAAGAACAGATGTTATTGGGCAGTTGATAGTCAAAACGTTTGCAGGCTCTCCTAACTGTAACTTGGGGGGGGGGTGGTCTCCAAGAATGAAATTGTGGCCTAAAGTTTGCTCAGGAGATCCTGCCCCAATAATGGGAGGGGGTATTCAGGGGTGACAATAAAGGAATGGGTTACAGTCCCTTGACCCAAGTTGGCAGCCCATCAGTGGTACATTTGTGTTGCTTTACACCCTCCGTGTCTTCATTGTCTGACTGACAAGGGGTCCTAGCAGCTCCTGCAAGACTGAGTGGGTAGCCCCAGTGTCCATCAGGAAGCCTATAGGTTGCCCCCGGCATTATAGGTTCCTGGGGCCCAATACAAAGGAGCCTTAGCCCCCCCGCCCCAGTCTTCCATAACCAGGACTGGTTTAGGTGGAGATAGGTAGCTACCTGCCTCCTTGGTAGGCCTCCATCCTTTTGATGGAGAGTCCACCTGTTTCTGCGGCAGGATTCATTCTTCCAGCGTCCATCCCTTTAGGCACATTGGTTTCTTTGTAGTGGTTCTTTCAAGTTGAGAACAGCTGTGCCACACAGTGCCGCCACAGGGGGCTTGCCCCACCTTTCTGGCCATTTGATCTTTACTGTCAATTGTCAAATACTGTTTGGGCTCTTTCTAACATTTCTGACACATTCTTCCCTGCACAGCCATCTATCTGGGCTGCAGGATCCCAGAGGGCCCCTTCACCAACTAGGAGAGCCTGGCCACCTGCCAGGTCTAGATCATGAGGACCCTCATCCAGGGAGGCAGAGCAGGAACTGCCTCAGCCCAGGGCAAAATGTATCCAATTTGAATTGGGTGGCTGGGATTTCCACGGTTGATATTAACTACTGCCCAGGTTACTTGTGGGTTAAAAGTGCTCCTGAACTTGGGCCATTCGAATTCACAAAATGTTCACAGCCAGCTCTAGGTGATAGATAGTCCCTCACTTTTGTCTGGCGGTGTCCTGGTGAAGGGGAATGGGTGTTTGCTGGGCTCAAGGACATCGGGTGTTCCTATCTACAATGGTTGGAATGTTAGGTATTTTATCTGGAGTGTTAGATATTTTCCCCTTGGACTGTCTGCTCCTTGGTGGTACCTGAGTAGTCTGCATTGAGCCTGTCATGGCTGGGCCCTAGCTACCCATGTAGTTGGTCCGTTTCAGTTGCCCCAAGTCAGGACACACAAAGACAGACCAAACACAAGACAAAACACAGAGCAAAGATAACAAAGGGACCAAGAGCAACAACAGTTGGGGCCATTCAGAGATTCACCAGTTTGACCAAAGAAATTGCTTTAACAAGAGTAGCCTGGTTGCACTATCCAGATGCTGGGGTCCGTTGTTGTTTCCTGGGTGATGGTTCCTCACTCTCCTCCTCAGTTAGGCTGGGACTTTCCGAGCTCTCCTCTGCTCCTGGAATGCCTGATGTCCCTGCCCCCCCCCCCCCCCCCCCCCCCCCCCCCCCCCCCCCCCCCCCCCNCCCCCCCCCCCCCCCCCCCCAATGCTGGCCCTCTCCAAACCCTGGGCTGGTCCCAAGTGACCTGGGACATCCTTGTGGTTTTTCTGTTCTGTTGTGCAAGCCTAGACATTAAACCCTGTTAATGGATGCCCACATGTGCTGGGCCTTTCTGAATTGTCTGGCTCCTGGTCTTCACCAGGATATCCTCGGGATCTCAAGGCAGTCCAGAGAAAGAACTGGTGGCTCTAGTCAATGAACCAGAAATAAACAGAGGGCCGTGCGGCATCTTGCGCTGACCTGAACGGGGGAATATTGGATCTCACCGGTGCATCCTTGCTGGCATGCCACGTTCCCAGATCAGGATCCCACAGAAACCAGAAACAGAATCAGACAGATGGATGTCACAGAAAGGCAAAAAGTCTTCTTTGACTTGCCTGGTGAGGCCTCAGTTAAAAAACAAAAACAAAAACAGCTTGCTATCTCCCTTTGAGAATGGCTGTGCTATTCACTCTGGGAATCTATAGGGTTGGAAAGCATGCCCCAGCAGGGAGCAGCACCTCTGCCAATGGAAAGGCAGAGTAGGGGCCTAAGTCGAGTTTGGAGCATGGTGGGAGCTCACATGGGAAGCCAAAGGTGGAGAAGGAGGTTGGGGAAACTGGATATCTCCATCAGGAAGCATCATAATAAGGAGTATAGATCCCAAGTAGAAGTGGGTGAAGTAGGCATGGGGGTAGGGTGCAGAGGGAATAGAGCGGGATGGGACAGGATGGAGGAGCCTGGGTGGGGGGCGGTGATTCTGGAAAAGGTGGAGGAGATGGGGAAGATGGGTTGTAGACAGGGGAAGGAAGCCCAGTAGGGGGTTCTTGGCCTCCTAAGATGGCAGGACAGCGGTTGAGAGGCAGGTGACAGGGAACTTTGGAGAGACCCACACAGTAGAAGCATAACCCTTAAGTCAAGCAGGTGGGTTCTGAACAAGAGACAATCATTGATCAATATAAGGGACCTGATCAGGATGCGCGGGGGTTGCTGTAACCTTAAGCCACAGTAGCTGGGTTCAGGGAACCAGTAGATGGCTATCTTGCTTCATAAGAGGGCCAGCCAATTTCAAAGTCTTTGAGAGTGCACCCCTTGTTCCTCCTCAAACCTGTGGGGGAAATTCTTTAGTTTATATCGAAGGGGTGAGAGTTTAGAGTTAGTGGTCCCCAACTTAGGTGACTCAAGAAAGTGAAAGAATAATATGATCAACCCGGCATCTCTAGCAGTGAAGAGAAGACCCCTCTACAGACCTGCCACAGCTCGCCTGTTGTGGGAATGAGTGAAAGTCCGGGGGTATCAGGAGAGGATTGGTATGACAGGAATCCGCCCTCCCCCGCCCACCCCTAGGAAAGGAGTGGTTTTTGTTTTTGCAGGAAAAAAAAAAAAAAAGGCAAATAAATGAACAATAAATAACGGTGCCACCCAGTGGCAGAAGTCGGGAAAACCTGATGTAGACTCACCGAACCAAAAAGAACAAAAAAATAGCACGCGGAGGTTGCCACCTAGTGGTAGAATGGTAGAATGGAGGAAAACCAGGCAGACTATTCATAAATCGGCTTCCCTTTCCGCGCAACTGGACAAAGCGACAAAATCAAGAAATCAAACGAACAACTACAACTCCTTCTGCCAAACTTGCCCGTCATGTGTTTAGTAATTTACATTATCTACACAGTTGGCCAGCCATTCATTCAAGCAAACCTGAAGCCGGATTTCTCATGAGAGACATGACCAGAATACAGGGTCCCCTGCAAAGTTAGTGTGGGGGCACCAAATCAGAGGGCTCCCTAAAGGACCAGCTTGGGCCTAACCCCAATACAGAGAAGTCCTACCCTAATCCAGAAGGTTCCCCGTCGGTCTCGTCCACCTCAACCAGACCTGAACTGAATTCAGCACGCAAACTTAACCAGTTTGTGTGTCAAAAGGACTCTTGTTGGTCTTCGTGCTTGGGGAAACAGCTGTCGTTCTAGACCTTTCCAGACTCAATGAGAAGAACGGGGCCCTGGAACATGTATTTGTTAGGGGTCGCCTTCCCTGAAATCTCTCCTTTGCCCAGAGCAAGGCTGAGTCCACGGGGCATCGGGAAATACCCCTGCCGCCCCCAATGTAACGATATACGTCAGGTTGTTATTGACAACCATGATGAGTAAGCCCATTAAGAGTTTTGAGGTTTTTGTTAATGCCCAGACCAAGAGTGGGGTAACGCTTCTAGAAAGCATCTTGGTGCCCAAGTTCAGGGATATATCGCTTTTAAAGGCAAAAAGCACAGAGATCAAAGCTAAATGAGGGTCCGAATAACCTTGAAACGTTCATTCCTGGCAGAGCATAGTAGTTATTTTAGACACAATTTGACAATTGCTTTTGTAAATACATCTGGACAATAGTCAAGACCATGGAAATCTCAAATGTATTGCCAAGGCAGTTGTGATACTGCGGAAGGGGTGGGGGTAGAGGGCTAACTAAGCATAAACAAAATGGGAGTCAGAACAGAATGCCTTAACCATTTCAAAGCAAATGTAAGGCTCCATTTGCTCTGGGGGAGAGGGGCACCGTGGGGCAACCCTAAATGCATCCACCACTACTGAGTTTAACAATCGGGAGTTGGAGATGGGGACCACGGCTAGCACATACAAGGTCCAACATGATTGTGATGACTAATGTGAGGTGGATACCAGAGCTAGCCTCTCTTGGGGGGCATGCCAAGTGCTGTCTCTGCTGACACATGTCCTTGAGAGCAACCTGTGGCTTGGCACTTGCCCTTAATGTGAGAACTGTTTTGAGAAACTTACCGGCAAAAGAGATTGCTCGGAGGATTCTGGGCAGCTGCTCTCCAGACTCCAGGCAAACGATATTGGCTCAACCCTGACACGGGAATCGTTTCAAGGGGACGGTCCCTTCATTCTGGATCGAGCAGACGCTGCAGTGGAGGACATGCGTCCACTCAGAGCAAGGTCGAGAGAATCAAATTAATTTCTTTTATGACCCGAGGCGAGTTTGAAATTGCCTCTTCCGAGATGAAAAAGGAACCTTGGAGTCACCCATGAGGCTTCTGCTCCCCTCTGCCTCGGCTGCCTCTTCCTGCCCATCAGGGCTATGGCAAGTTAATTGGGGTGGGAGTTCCATCCATCCCGCTAGGCAGCAGCCTCTTGCCATGCCGGAGACACAATTTCCAAACATTGCCCGTGAGAAAGACAACCGGGCAGTCCCGGTTAGGTAGGATGCCTGAGATGGATTTTAGTGACTTCGTGGAGGGGGCTGTCGGGGTTTGACTGCAGCACCAAAGTAAGGAGGGGAGACAGAAGAGTAAAAGCCACAAGCATCTTTGCAATCCTGCAACTGGCAGAGGTGTGTGCGCGCGAGTGTGTGCGTGTGTGTGCACTCATGCCTGTGTGCGCAGGTGTGTGTTCCTCTTGGCCTCTGCTGCTGATGGTCTGGCCTCACATTTGGACAGCATGCTGAAACGAGAATAACCATATGTTCTTGTTCTCTGGAACACTCCTGCCTGTATGCCTGCTGTCCAGACTTGGCCTTCTCAAAAGCACTCTGTCTTGGGCAATGAATTACAATGGTTGGCCTAATTCAGAGTCCTTAACCTTAGTGCTGTTGATACTTTGGGCTGGAGTTCTGACTAGTTTTATGTCAACTTCACACAAGCTAGAGTTATTTGGGAAGAGGGGACCTCAGCTGAGAAAATGCTCCCGCCAGATTGGCCTGCAGGCCAGCCTGTGTTGTGTTTTCTTAATTCACAGTTGATGTGGGAGGGCCCAGCTCATGGTGGGTGGTGCCACCCCTGGGCTGATTGGTCATGGGTGGTATAAGAAAGCAGGCTGAGCAAGCCAGGATGAGCAAGCCGTGGGCAGCACTCTTCCACGGCCTCTGGACCAGCTCCTGCCTTGAGTTCCGGCCCTGGTTTTCCTCAGGGATGGAGTAGGTAGAGAGTTGTAAGCTGAACCGACCCTTTCTTCTCCAAGTCGCTCTTGGCCGTGGTGTTTATCAGGGCAAAAGAAATGCTACAAAGACATCTGGACAATCTTTTCTCATCTTCTGTGTGTCTACCCTCAAGTGGGTTTTGGATATCTGAACTCAGGACCCCTGCTTTTCTGCCGTGCATTTTACTCGCTGAGCCGGTTCACTCCCGGCTCCTTGTGAATTACTAAGAGGTTCACACGACTTCACAGAGTCTTGGGCCAGTACCCCGTATACAGTAGGCACTTAATAAGTGGTAGCTGGACACACCCCTTCTGAAACTGTCTGTAGTCACCATGTTGAATCTGTGTGATTTTTCTCTACTTCATACTCTACTTCTTTAAGGAGAAACCCCTCTGCCTGTGGGTATACGGGATTGCCAAGCACAGTTTCCAGCTCCTATGTCCTCTGACAGGCTGCAGTGTGGCTAAGGATTTGTCTTGTGGGGATCCACGCTTTTAGGGGCGCCTCTGGGCTGTGAGTGGCTACAGCCTGCCCACTCTTAGACCCTCCAACCTAGTGTTATTCAGCTCTGAGTGAGCATTCAGGTGTGGATTGCAGTTCAGAGAGTTGGTGGGTGGGGGTGGGCCACCCTGAGACATGGACATGGGTGCCACTGGTCAGCGGACCCTACGTGGAGTGGCCTTGCCAAAACACTGGCGCTCACAGTCAACTCAAGAGCTTTGCACTGGGACAGGTGACCCCATGCAAGCCCATGAAATCCTGACTTACACAGGTGAGGTCTGGCCACAGGGCTTTGGGGCTTCCTGGTGGCTCACCTACAGCCATGTTGGGGCTCTACCGCTGTGGAGGGAGAGCTTCCCTCCGGTCCTCCTGAACCATGAGATCATGATTTCTTTGATGATATGAATTCCACTCATTCTGTTTTCTTAGGTGTGTGTGTGTGTGTGTGTGTGTGTGTGTGTGTGTGTGTGTGAGCTAGAGGGGGGAGGAGAGAGAGGAGAGAGGCACACACACACACAGAGCAAGAGTGCTCTCAAGTATTTTGCCTTAGGTATCACCCATACTTTCATTACTTATTTCTTTTTCAGACAGGGTTTCTCATTGGCCTGGACCTGTTGATTGGTTAGGCCAGCCAGCCAGTGAGCCCCAGGGACGTGCCTGTTGTCATCTCCCCAGTGACAGGATTACAAGAACCATAGCAGGCCTTAAAGATAAATGTTTATTACTATTTTATGTGTACGGGTGTTTTGCCGGTGTGTATGTGTGTGTATCGTGTTTGTGGAATGCCCATGGAGGCCAGAAGATGGCATTGGATGACCTGGAACTGGAGTTAACAGGTGGCCATGAGGGACCATGTAGGTGTTGGGATTTGAACCCAGGCCCTCTGCAAGATCATCCAGCGCCCTTAACTGCCGAGCCAACTCTCCAGCCCTTCCTCACTAGGCTTTTTATATGGGTCCTGGGGATCGAACTCGGGTCCTGATGTTCGTGCAGCAAGCTCTCTACTGACAAGAGTCAGCTCTTCAGTCTAAATTCCCTCTCTTTAATTGTTTAAGATTCCCGTCACTTGCAACCTAAGGATCATAGTGGCGAGGGAAGCAGAATCAAGGCTCTTTTCAGTATGTCTGACTGCTCGGTTCTGGATCTTTCTGTCAAATTACCTGGCTCTCTTGAATGGGGTTTTGATATTTTTCTTGTTTTGTTTTGAAACAGGGTCTTGCTGGCTTGAATTAGAGATCCTGCTGATCCAGCCTCCTGAGCACTGGGATCCAAGCTGGCTTGGGTTGCCGTGGCTGGCTAAGGGGCTTTCATTTGGTTGGGTGGTACTGTAGGGAATGTCCCCTCGTTCTTTGTCCCATTAAGGTGTCTGGGGACTGCTTTTCTCTAGGAATACTGAGTTCTCTTCTTAGGTCCAGGTCTGGGTTTGGTGGATACCAGTGTCACTGGTGTTTGACAAGCCAGGCCAACTGGTGGGGGTGTGAATCAAGCTCTCACCTGTCAGGTGGTGACATCAGGCACTGATGGCCTGCAGCAGGCAGAGCTGCCAGCACCTGCTGGGCGACCACCTTTCTGTCTAAGGCACAGGCTGTTTGGACATTTCCGCCACTTGGATATAGCCATGGGCCCCTAAACCTATCTACATCCATTAACTGGAGATCCCTTCCATTCCAAATGAACCTTTCTGACCTGGACCAACTGACCATGACCCCAGAGAGTCTTGCCAGGAAAGCTCAAAGCAAAACAGCTGAGTTTGTCCAGATGTCTTGCTTTTCTTCCAGTCTGTCTGCTTGGATGGTTTCCTCACTGTAGAGTTGGTAAGTTTCTAACAGGCAGGGCTGACATTTAGTAACGCCAGTGGTGGCAACATTTCCAAGACTCAGCAAGCGTGAGTGGCTGCTCCTCTGTCTGCCCCCAGGGCCCCAGTTCTACACAGCCAGGCATTGAAGAGTTGCTGTCTGAGCAGCAGAGGTGGCTCCAGAGCCAGTGTCTCTCTGTATTTAACCCACAGTCAGTGTTAAAGGTGGGATGTTTCCTGGTTCCTCAGCCTGCAGCCCTGGGAAAGAGGCTGAGTGTGTCAGGGCCAGTCTGAGAGGCAGAGAAGCCAGAGCCAGAGCTGCTTGCCTTGAGGAGAGGGCCTGGGTTCAGAGAGTGGCTGGGGCAGAAGCTTGCCCTCCCTTTTTGGTTATTTTGATCACATGCTTGTATTGCAGGAAAAAGAAAGGGAAGAAAAAGAAATAGAAACTTCTTGAAAAAGATGCGAAGTGGAGAAAGTTACCTACACCCTGGAGAAAACCAGTTATCAACAGTGGATTCTGACTAGCTTGTGTGCGTTCATGTGAAGGCCAGAAGACAACCTGGGCTACACAGTGAGATCCCATCTCAAAAATCTAAATATTAACAAAAACAACAATTAATAATACACTAAAATAACAAAACAATAAAATAATACTACAACAATAAATAACCAATTTCTTGGTTTTGATACTAAAATTTTCATATTTCTGGAAACTCATCAGCCTCAGGCCAACCAAATGGTTGTTGGTCACCTACTGTTACTCCAAGACATGGTTAACCAAAGACATTCTATGGAATAGGTACTTGTTATGGGTCATGGGGCTGGCTAATGGTAGACAATGTTAGTTAAGGACCTGGCTGGTCAGTGGGCACAGGTAGTTAAGGGCTGCATAGCCAACAAAGTTAATGGTAGAAACAGCTAAATAAGCACTGACTGCTGGAGAATCTGGGTTGAGCAGACAGCTCAGTGGTTAAAATTATTGCTGTACAAACAGGAGGACTGGAGTTTGAATCCCCCAAACCCACATAAATGGTGGCTGTTGCAGAGACAGGGGGTCCCCAGAGCAAGTTGGTTAGCTAGAGTAGCAGCCATATTGTTCAGCTCTGGGTTTGATTGAGAGACCTCGCCTCAATGAATAAGGTTATAGGGCCATGGGGGATGATTCCTGATGTCAACGCGGGGCCACCACATGCACAGCCCCTCACATGTATGCACACGGATGCAAACATGCATGCATACACATGCACACACATACACAAAATGGGAAAATGGGCAAAAGTGAACCCCTCCCTGGAAAAGGGCCCTCAAACCTATTCGCCACTTCACATACAGGAACTCTAAGAGATGAAAGGGCTGTGTGTTTACAGCCAGGAATCTTGGCTCCTGTCTAGCTGAATACCCTTCAAAGCCAAGGTCACGCTTTGAGTTAGTTTTGGGCTTCCTACGGATGGAAGTCAGAATAGATTTATGCCACAGCAGGGACCCATTAGGAGACCAGCCGCTTGGCTTAGGATCGTGGCTGGCATCTCCTGGAGGAGGATGGCTGGCACAGGCCAATGGGTGTCTGGGGCCAGGGCCTGAGCCCAGGGCTGGGGGTTGCCGCTTAAAATTTACACGTTCAGCAGCAGTAGCCCAGAGCAAAACAACCTAAACAAACTCTCGGAGGATGCTTTGGACTTGATTCCTGCAGCTTGGCGAGATAAATAAGATAAAGCTGGCGTCTCTAAGGTCGGGTGATCCTATCGCTACTACACTTGAAATATTCATGAGGGAGGTGGGAGGGATGGGAGGCATCTCCGGAAACATATTCTGTTTTGAAAAGATGGAAGTCAAAGGCATGAAAAATGAATTTGGGGAAATTAATGTTGGGGTGGGGAGAAGGGGTGGGCATAATTATTGCCCAGAAGCAACAAGGAAGGATCTGGGAGGATGTGTGTCTGTGAGCTGCGATCAGAATTTTCCATCGGGCCTGGAATATTTGAAATGTCAGTCGTCTCCTACATCACTGGACGTCAACCCTTGACTGCATAATGGATGGTTCTAGCGAGGATTAAAAAGTAGAGTGTGCTGGCAGGGGCATGGACTAGGGAGGGTACGGCGGGGCAGGGGAGGTGGAAAGAGAGAGGGAGAGACGCGAACTAACTGCTGTAAATTATGAGTGTATTTCTGCTCTCAGGAGTGTGAGGCTGTGCTCCTGCGTACGCATGCGTGTGGCGGCCTCAGGTGTTGTTCCTCGGTCTCTGTTTTAGTTTGCTTTCTGTTGCTGTGTTCCATATCCCCGGAAACTCCTCAGCCTCAGACCAACCACATGGTTGATGGTCACCTGCTGTTACCCCAAGATGTGGTTATCAAAACCGACAGGAAGAGGAAAAGGTTTATTTGGCTTCTAGGTTGTAGTCTATTATTGAGGGACACCAATAAAGGAGTTCAAGGAAGAAACTTGGAGACAGGAATTAAAGCAGAGACCATGGAGGATCATCCATGCTTACTTACTGGTTTACTTCCGGGCTCACGTTCAGCCTCCTTTCATATACAGCTCTGGCCCACCTGTGTAAGGATGGCATATGGTCTACTGTGCTCTCCTGCACCAATTAGCAGTCAAGAAAATACCCCACAGATATGACCGCAGGCCAGTCAGGAGGCTATTCTCATTTGAGGTTCCCCCTTCCCAAGTATGTCAGGTTGACAACCAAGATTAGCCAATACAGATGCTGTTCATCCTGGTGTATTTATCTATCTATCTATCTATCTATCTATCTATCTATCTATCTATCTATCTGTTTATTTATTTATTTATTTATTTTTGGTCTGGAACCAGTGGATGGGGCTGGGCTGGCAGGGACAGTGACCCTGACCTGACTTTTGAATGTGGGTTTCTGAGGACTGAACGCAGGTCCCAGACTTTGGTCAATAGCAGGGCTTTGTCAACCAGGTCATTCCCTAAACCTGGCTTTGCTGGAAACATCTTACACGTCTCCGAGCCCAGCTTCTCCCTTTGTGAAGGCTCTCGGGCTGGACACCTCCTCTATCACCCACAGCAGATCTCATGACTGTGATGATAGTTACTCTTGGTTGTCAACCTGACTACATCTGGAATTAACTAAGATGGAGTGGCTGGGCACACCTGTGAGGGATCCCTTCCCCAATTAAATAATTGAAGTGGAAAGATTCACTTTTAAGCCTTATCTTTGAGATGGGAAGATCCATTTTAACCCATTTTTTTTTTTTTTTTTTGAGACAGGGTTTCTCTATGTATCCCTGACTGTTCTGGGAACTCATTGCTACACAGACCAGGCCGGCCTCAAACTGGACTCACAGATCCACCTGCCTCTGCCTCTCGAGTACTGGGATTAAAGGCGTGCATCACCATGCCTGGCAGAATGCAGATCTTTCGAGGTGGGAAGATTCACCTTTCACCTGTGCCAACCCTTCTGTCGGCAACCTATATAAAGGACATGGAAGAAGGAAGCTTCCCGTCTTGCCCTGCCTGCTCTCGCTCTCACTGCAAGTCCATTCCTTCACCGGCATTAGAGCCTCCTTCTTCAGGATTCTGATGTCTACGGAAGACCAGCTGAGGTATCCAGCCTTGTAGACTGAGTGACTGTTAGATTCTTGGACCTTCTGTTGGTAGATAGCCATTGTTGGACTAGCTGGAAAATAGCCTATAAACCATTTTAATAAATCACCTTTACACACACACACACACACACACACACACACATACACACACACATACAGACACTTATCCTTTTAGTTCTGGTCCTCTAGAAAACACTAATACAATAATGTACTCTGAAGTTGGGAGCATCTTTGGGAAAAGTCGATTATACTGTCGGGAGTAGGGATATGGTGGGAATACAGATGGCTTTCTCTGATTAATGGCAGCTGTTAGGAAAGTCATCCATGTCTACAACATGGAGCTGAGGCCAGAGGAATCGCTCTCTTAAAACACAACCCTTGGAGTATGAAATAGGTACAACCATTCTTGAGAGCTGTGGTATCAAAGCAAATGAAATCTACATATTAGTTTCAGAGCAGCAGCCAGAGTCACTTGGGCGCTGATTGGACAGGTGAATTCTAGCTCCCTTTCAGGCCTCTCGTGTTGGAGTCCGCCTTCCAGTCAGATTCTCGGGGTGAGCCATGTGCAGGGCGGAGCCTGAATGACAGCCACTCTGCTTCAGCCAGAGATGCCCAAGGGGGTGAGTTGGTGGAAGTTGCTGTGCTGGTTAGTTTCTGTCAACTTGACCCAAACTAAAGACTCCTAGGAAGAGGGAGGTTTGAGGAATTGCCTCCATCAGCTTGGCCTGTGGGCATGTCTGAGGCATTTTATTAATGATAGACGTGGGAAAACCCAGCTCACTGTGAATGATGCCGACGCTGGGCAGGTGATCCTGGGGTGTAGAAGAAAGCAGGCCGAACAAGCCAAGAGGATCAAGCTAGTAAGCAGCATTGCCATGGCCTCTGCTTCAGTTCCTGCCTCGACTTCCCTCAGTGATGGACTCAATGTCTTTTCTTCAAGTAGGTTTTGGTCAGTGTTTTTATCATACATGTTATGCAGATATTTCAACCAAGAGAACACACACACACACACACGCACTCACACACACACATGCACGCACACACACACACACACATGCAAGCACACGCACCCCCTACCCCCGCCCCTCATATGGAAGTCAGACAACCCCAGACATTCATTGTTCCTCAGGTACCATCTACCCTGCTGTTGTTTTTGATTTTGTTGCTTTGTTTTTGTTTTTGAGACAGGGTCTCTGTTTCTTATTGATTTGGAACCAAATAGGCTGGGCTGACTGACCTACGAATCTGCCTGTCTTTGCGGCCTGGAGTTGGGATTACAAATCCATGCTCCCATGTCCATCATTTTTTTTTCTTTCTCAAAGCAGGGGTTCTGTGTATTAAACTCAGGTCCTCATGATTACAGGGCGAACACTTTACTAACTGAGCTATTCCCTCAGGCTCCTTGTTTCGAACCACTACGTGTGATTGCTTTTCTGAAGCCAAACACAAACACAGCTTTTCGGACAACAGCCAGCTATGGACTGGGCTTTCTGCTCTCGTGTTCAATTATGTCATAACTTGTGTGACCTGTTGTCCTGATTTGTTCAGGTCTAGGCAGTTCCCTGGAGTGTGGCCCTTTAAGCACTCAAGAGAGGACGGCTGGGTGGTACCCTTGTAGCATCCAGACTCCAAGCATGCGCACCTGTGCCTTGATTGCCGTAGTCAGGGCACTGAGCACGTGTTTTGTACAAATCACTGATGATATGGCCCAAATCCCAGACCCTCTTCAGCGCTCAGGGCTGTAGCCAAGTCCCCCTGTTCTGAAAATATTTATCTACTAGGCCAAAGATGTCCAATTCCAATCTCTTAACAGCTTGACATAATGCTGTTATGAACAGATGTGGTGGGCTGTTTCCGTGATTATTCTGGGATGTTTGCAACATGTAGGTTAGACACGCCTGTGCAAGGCTCTGAGTCAAGTCAGCCAGCATGCACACAGACCAGCGTTCATCCTTAGAGCACTTCTGAAGTTCACCCGAGGAACCAGCCAGATAGAGTTGGTGTGATAGAAGGTACGTATTGCCAAGGTTCAGTGCCAGCTCAAGGTGTCCATCTGACCTTAGCCCTTCATTTCAGCTGTCTGGTCCTGGGTGTCCTTGCCTGTAAGGCGAGTTGGTATTTGAAGGCAGGTTCTGAGTCCTTTGAACTGGGCTCTGTGCCAAGCACTTTTTGGGAGCTATTTCACAATAAGGTTCATATGATGAACTCATCAGTTCTCTGGATAGGAGCAGGAGCTCTGGGGCAAAACACGGTCCCAGCTGCTGGCATCAGAGTCAGGATGCAAAGCCACACTGTGTGGCTCTGAAGCCCACGCTCAGCTACTCTGTGACGCTGACTCCAACTATTTCTGTGGCGATGTAGACGTAAAGAGATATACTAATTAGGAACTCCGAACCAGGAGGACCCAAGCCAGGAGGTGGCCATGAGGGCAGCCCAGGAAGTGTTTACAGAAGCATCTCCTCACTAATGACATCCTGAAGGCACCTCTGGCTCTGGACACCTGCTGAATTAGCCCTCTGGCTTCAGAGTGCCTTGCAGCTCCCCTGGCAGAGTGCATTTGATGTGATCAGTGGGTTTGAGGCACAGCTCAGGCCCTAGGAAGTGCCCGTCTTTATGGAGAAGTGAAACTAGAATCTTCTAAGGGCAGCTGGCCTGTCATCTAATCCTTCCCATGGAGTGGCAGGAAGGAGTCAGCTCAGTGAACCTGTGGCTGTGGCTGTCTGCTGGACATCTTTGATCTGTCTAGTGCCCTGCGAAGGGGAGTAGAGACTTTTCTTGGCTCTCTTTCTCTCTCTCTCCCTCCCTCCCTCTCTTTTTCTCTCATCATTTCAAGAATAAAAGTGACCTTCTCTTCTCACCCTGCATCTCTTTCTTGCTTATTTTTTTCCCACAGATAGTGACTATATTATTCAAACCACTAGGAAGAGGGCCAGAAAGTATAACTATTCCATAAATTTTTACTGAATGAATACATCAGAGTGCGCATCAGTGTGTGTAAGGCTTTATATTAAACCCACCACATATATAATTTCCCTTAAACCTCACAATAACCTTAAAGATAGCATTCTTTTTATTTATGGTTACATACAAATGTGCCCAGAAAGGCCAAGTAACTTTAAGGCACACACACACACACACACACACACACACACACACACACACCAAGAATGCAAATTTAGTTGTGCCTTTCTTCAAATACCACAGCATTGTTCTTTACTGTTTTCCTATGTGGGCACATGGTTTCAGTGTTTACACATGTACCCCCTGCAATACAGCTGCAGCTATGTGTCCTGTGTAACACGCACATATATACTGTCTACACGTAGAATGTACCTGTCATCTTTTGCTGCCTAAGAAACAAGCCCCAAAGCCGCAGTGGGCTCTACAAACAAATATTTATGTCTCACACCTAGGTCTGAGGTTTAGCTGGGGAGGATTGCTTTAGGTTGTGACCAAGCTCAGGTTCAATTCTTGCATTTGCTTTTGAGGCTCGGCTGGAGCAATAATGGTTTCTTAGCATTTTCTAGAAAGGTGAGCAGAGCCATCTGGTGCCTTTTAAGGCTGGAATGGGTATGGGGTTACTTCTTCCCTTGTTCTGTTGCAAAAATAAGCCTGATGCTAATGAAGAAGGGCTTATGCTCTTTTCACAACGGAGGGGATGGTGGGTACCTAACTGATGAGTAGTGGTAGCCATCGAGAAAGCAAAAAAGTGCTGGCAAGGATGTGGATAAAAGGGGACCGTTTACCTTGCTAGTGGGGGTATAAATTAGGCAGCCACAATGGAAATTGTTATGGAGCTTCATTAAGATCTAGCATATGACCTGCCCTTCTGCTCCTGGGTATTTGCTCGAAGACTTCCAAGTCAACATTTCAAAGAGACACTTACTATCAAGACATGTCTCAGCACAGCACGTGCACAATGGCTAAGCTGTGGAGCCAACCTCGGTGTCCCTGTGGAGGATCAGATGAGCACAGTGTGGATTGTAGACATCCTGGAGCTGTTCAGCCGCAAAGATGAAGGAAGTTCTGTCATTCTCAGGGAACGTATGCTGCCAGAGATCATTCCTATCAGAAGGATTAACACCCCCCCAGAAGGACAGATATCAAATGTTTTTTTTTTTTTTTTCATTTGTTGGTTCTAGGCTTTACCTAGAAACATAAACCTTACATGTACAGATGACATCGAAGTAGGAGAAAACTGTCCTGGGTCCAAGGGGACTAATGGAGGAGGGAGAGGGAAGAGGAGGATAGTGGGATACAGGGGTGTGGCTATGCTCAGATCACATGACATTTTTACATGAAGTGGCCTATGTAGCCCAGTATAATGAAACAATCGAGATAGAACCCCAATAAAACAACGCCCTGGTGTGTCACATTTTCTGCATGTCAGGTTGTACTTGTGCGGCTTGCTCCCATGAACCCAGACCTGATAAGTTTGTTTGTGGGCTTTTATGGAGACTGATTTTCTTATTTGAAAAGTGGGGTTCAGGGTGACTGGCTTGAGCTGAGTACACACTCTGAGCTTCCCCCACATTGTAAAGGGGTAGTAGGAACAAGGTCATGAACTGTGAACCCATCTAGGTCCTTATTTTCTGTGGTCACCCTATGCTCTCACAGACCCCTCAATGAGCCTCATAGAATGGTGTGTGAAGTGGGCGGGGAGCAGGTCCCGAGTGCACATAGCACAGGATGGAGCAAAGGGTGGGTAAAAATCCCACAGGCTCCCTGTCAGTATGAGCCGCTCCTATTAAGATGAAGATGGTTCGTCCAACAAAATTAGCTCAAGGGGGGCTTTGGTGATGCCTCAGTTGGTAAAGTGCTTGCTGGGTAAGGTTGGAAGCCTGACCCACGTAAAAATGCCGGCTGTGGTGGCACACACTTGTAATCCCAGCACTGGGGGGGCAGACAGAGAGACCCCTGGAGCTCACTGGCAGCCAGTCCAGTTGAATTGGCAAGGTCCAGACTAAGAGACCTTGTCTCCAAAAAAAAAAAAAAAAAGGGTGAAACATCTTCACATGTGTGTACACACATGCTCCACATTAGTGTATGTGCACCCCCACATGTATACCCACATGGATACTCATGCATAGATTTGGACATGCGTGCACACACACACACACACACACACATACACACACAGGCCTGCACACATTGTCATGCTTCTCAAAGCCATGCTTGTAGGTTGTTCTCTGCTGCCCCCACCCTGTGTTCTGCTGCGGCTGCTTCCTTCCTGATTTCGATCTATATTTTTACTTACAGACTTCCCCTGAGGTTTGCTCTTCCTGACTTGGCCTAAGTCTGCACCCCTATAGGAACTCCGAGGCATATTTTACAGATGTAACTCTGCCTGGCGAACCTAGGATCCAGAGCTGACTCAGTCTGCTACCCCTAGCAGGGTTTCTTGCTGAGCACTGCAGGCTGACGGTGGAATTTCAACCAGAGCAAGAGTTGCAGCTTTCCATAGCTCCACCTCCAGGGTATCTGACGGTCTCTCCTGAACTCTGTGGGCTGCTGCTATGGTGGTTTGAATGACATGTCCCCTATAGTCTGGGCCGTTTGAATACTTGGCTCCCAGATGATGTCATTTTTTTGATGTATTAGGAAGCATGGTCTTGATGGAGGAGTATGTTCCTGGGAGCAGGCTCTGAGGCTGGCTGAGCCCTGTGACATCCCTAGCACGTATCCTCTACTTTGTGTGTGCCGTCTGAGATGCTAACTCTCAGCTTATGATCCTGGCTCCACACCGGCCCCTTTCCCACCGTCCTGGAATCTGATCCTGGAGTCAGCCTCTCCAAACCCTTTCTTCTATAAATTGCCGTGGACACGGTGCTTTTCTGCAATAACAGAAGAGGAACTGACACGCCAGTATTCATGTGCATGCATCCTACGCAAACATAGCATTTAAGATAATAAGAATAAATCCCGTGGAAGGGTTCAAACGTCAACCAGAGAACAGGCAGTGAAGGCCTTCAGCAGCCTTCTGACGACAGCTTAGATGTGCAGGGCGGGGTGGGGGTTCTCGCTGCCTGTAGAGTCCCCCTCGGAGCTGTCAAACTGGAATCTTTGTAGTTTAGACTGTCTGTTAATAATAATGTCAGGGAAATACATCCTGACTACAAATGCGTGACCTTTAATTTTTTTTCTCAGAATTTCCCAGGATGCATCCAGACTCTTCCTGTCAGTGTGGAAAGTTCTGATGCCGCCTGGAGCACCGTGTTTGCATCGGCCAAGTGCTCCTTGCTACAGCCATTTGCTCCTGATCTCAAGGTCGATGTCGAATAATTTTAGCTGGGTTAAGTCTCTTGTGTTGAGTAACTAGAAGATAAACCGTGAAGGTGAGGTGCAGGGAGGAGAGGAAGCAGCATCTCTTTTGTAGGAGTCCTTTGGTTTGTGAAGAAACAAGAAGGCTGCCAGCTCTTCCTTGAAAGGCCCAGGCAACCTTGAAGAGGGGAGAAGGGAACACACTGGAAACAATTTTCTGGCATATGCCTGATGCAGTGCCCAGCATCTGACAATAACCCGGGTTCTCACGCTAGTAACCCGCGATGTGAGTCACGGTTGGAGACTCAGAAACTGAGGGCTGGCTGATGGCTTGGTCAGTAAAGGGCTGCCTTCACGAACACAAGGAGCTGGCCTTGATTTACCAGAACGCATGGGAAGAAAGCCAAGTGTGGAGGCACACACCTGAAACCCTAGTTCTAGGGGGATGGAGACGGTGTATCCCCATGGCTGACTGACCAGCTAGCCTGGCCTACTCGGTGAGCTCCAGGCCCATGAAAGACCCTGTCTCAAAAAATAAGGTGGACAGCGCCTGAGGAATGACATGGAGGTTGTCTCTGGATTACATGCATATGCAAAAACATTCACTGGCATACACATGTGTACCTGTATATACACACACACACCTGCACACACATGAGCACCTGCATATACACATGTATACCTGAACACACATGTGTACTTGTACATACAAATGTACATGTATACACACATATGTATCTACAGACACACGTGCCCCTCCAGCACATGAAAATCTGCAGACACATATGCGTTTGTTCAGACATGTGCAACTCCCCACACAGTGCCCTGTCACACAAACTTGCATCCACGCACACACATGTGCACCCACGCACACACATGCACACATATGTACATGAACCTGAGGGTGAGGAACTTGTGGAGCCAGGGTTTGGTCTGGGTAAACCCACATTTCCCCTTTCTTTCACTTGTCCTCCAGGGTCAGCCTTTAAACTCTCATCACTCTGTGCCCACCTAGAAGCAGCATGGCTCTATGCCCTTCTAAGATCACCATGGCTTCATGCCTGTCTAGGAGCACCATGGCTTCATGCCTGTCTAGGAGCACCACGGCTCCAAGACCATCTAGGTGCACCATGACTCTATGCCCATATAACACCCCTTTGAGGGCACTTCAGTGGAGTGTCACAGTGTTAGACTCTCTATGGCCCTTCTGCCTTCTTTGGAGCAGATCTTTGGGTTTAAGTCTTAGTTTACTTGTAGACTCTGGCTGCGCTCATGTAAAGTTCTAGAGCACACAGTGTCACAGAGTTGAGCCCCAGCTCTGAGATTTGGCCCCAACATCCTTCATTTCCAATCACACCACTCCTAGGGTGGACTGGTGCAGTTCTCTTTTAGAGAGTCTGATGACGCAGTGATGAGGCTCAGACTAACTCAGGATGGGCCGACTGATGGAGGAGACCTAAGCAGGAGCAAGGAACCAGAAGCCGCTACATGCCATGGGTTTTTTTGTAAGCCTCAGGATTCTTCATCCACAAAATGCTATATCAATGAACCTCTGAGAGCGATGTGGGCCTTGAGATGCTTGCATTGACGTTACACACAGTGCCCGATGAGTGGTTTAAAAGCACACATGATTTTTTTAAAATATTTATTTATTTAGTATGTATACAATATTCTGTCTGTGCATATGCCTGCAGGCCAGAAGAGGGCATCAGACCCCATTACAGATGGCTGTGAGCCACCATGTGGTTGCTGGGAATTGAACTCAGGACCTTTGGAAGAGCAGGCAATGTTCTTAACCGCTGAGCCATCTCTCCAGCCTCAGCACACATGATTTTTGCTAACGGTTGGGAAATTATAATTGACACACACCATACTTATTCATCTCGTTTAATTCTTACAAAGTAGATCTTTTCTTCATCTCATCTTAGAGGTGAGGAAACTGAGGGAGAATGAGGCTCCCCCTCTCCCGTATCATTCATTGGTGATTGTGTCCCTAGCATTGAGCATCTCGTTTGGCACGCAGTAGGTGCTAAAGAAATGCTTGTTCTGTGTCTGTTAGCATTCCTGACTCACAACCGAATGCGACAGAGTTGAGCTAAATTAAAGCCGCAAGGACCACATCTTTCCCAGTAAGCTTTAATTACTGAATACCCTAGCTTGGTTGACTTAGTGGCAGAAGATGTGGAGAGAGCCCAGGTGAATTTCTACTTCAACCACCAGGAGAAATCTTCAAGGACTTGGAGACAGTAAGACATGCAGCTGCTTCTGTGAAGCAAGTCACCAGACTTGGAAGGTTCTAGAGCAAAGGCTAATAAACTGCAGCTAGCAGACCAAATTGGATTCCCTGTTGTTTTCTTTTTGGTAAAGGAAAAGGTTGGGACAGGGTCTCATGTAGCTCAGGCTGGTTTTGAACTCCTGTGTAGGCCAGGATGACAGTGGGTACAGGCACAGGTGTGCGCCAGCACCGCTGATGCTGGGCTCAGTTCTTTCTGGGAAGATTTTATAACCAATCTGCCACTGCCACTGACTCCCACTTCTGGACTCTGTGGTCAGAGCAATCCTCCTCCCCTCAAGGAAAGAGCTCTGGGCGCCAGAACCAGAATCTTCTGAGAGCTGCTGATACTTTATTTAATTGCTGCTCCATTTATTTATTTATTGTAACAGATTCATTTCTTGCCATTATGAAAGAGGCTCTCATGCTGAAAAAGTGGAAAAACTACAAAGAGAGGGAAAACGCCATTTTCCTTAGCGCCTTCTCCCCCATGTCTGTTTTCTTCCCTTTCATGGCAGATACTTACAACTGCATTGTGAATACATATTCGTTATTGAACTCACTTAGCAAAATAGGATTTTTTTCCAGGTGTAATCATGCGCTTAAAAAATAACCATGTTTTCTCTTATTTTTACCTTCTTTGAATAAAAAGACAAACAAACCAGGATCCAGGGAGAAAAGACAGCAGATTTTCTAATGAAAGTAAAAATCCCTGGGCCTTTTCTCCTCTGCCTCCTCCCAAGTGCTGCTTCCCAGTGGCAACTGTTAGAAACGTGGCTCCGTTTTAGGGCTTTCTGGTGTTTATCTCTGTCAGTCCAAATACGATGCAGCTCATGCAGCTGTTTCTTCATTTATCATCGTAAGGCAGTCTATCGGCTCACTGGACGCAGCCAATTGACTTGCCCGTTCCTCCTCCAACCTGTCCTCCATTCCCCTTCCCTACTTGTAAGCAGTAACATATGTTCACAGAATCACAGGAAGAGGGCTGCAGACCCCACAGCTTCTTCTGCACCAAGCCAGTGCTCAGCCCCGAAATAATCACGCAGCAATCCCATCACTCAGTAAGGAACACTCACCATGTCTGTCATCCGAGACACAACTGCTCCAGAGCTGGGGAGATGGCTCAGTCGGGAAATGTGCTCTCCACCAAGCCTGATGACCCGAGTTCGAAGCCCGGGACCACATGGTAAAAAGCGAGAACTGACTTTTTACAGGTTGTCGTCTGACCTTCACATATATACCGTGATACATGAGCATGCACACACACGTGCACACACATATTGCACAAAATTGCTTTTAAGATAGCTGTACCTTTTTTTTTTTAAATGAAAGAAGTAACTTAATTTCTTACATAAGGTTACTGTTGCTGTGATAAACACCATGACTAAAAACATCCTGGGGAGAAAAGGGTTGGTTTGGCTCATGCTTCCTTCTACAGCACACTTCATCATTAAAGAAAGTCAGGGCAGAAATTCCAGGCAGGAACCTGGAGGCAGGAACTGAAGCACAGCCGTGGAGGAGCGCTGCTCACTGGCTTGCTCAGTTTGGTTTCATATACAGCTCAGGTCCACCTGCGCAGAAACAGCACTACTCTCAGTGGGCCGGGCCCTCCCACGTCAAACATTAGTCAAGAAGATGCCCCCATAGATTTGCCTACAGGCCCTCAGGTGGAAGTATTTTCTCAGGTGAGGTTCACCTTCCAGGACAACGCTAGCTTTTGTTAAATTCACAGAAAACCACCTGGGATTCATGATCACATCGATGAGCCTTAAGACAGGCTCTTCATATCCTCAGCTTCCTGGATCTTCTAGATTCTCGTATTTCTTTTTTCCGGGTTTCCTATGTGTCTGTGGCAGGTTAAAGATGACCACAGGTGTCTGGATGCTTTAGCGTTAGGAAAGGGGTCTTTTCTCTTCTCTCCAGCAAGGGCTGACTCACCCTGGGGGAGCTCTGACCGCTGGGGCATAAGGCCGTGATGTCAAGAGGAGCTGTGGTTCTCATTGTCAAGAGGTCAGGATGCTTTGCTTACTATCTCTTGGAACTTTTGATCTCAAAGCCCTTAGTCACCTGTGGAATCTCTGAGGCCCCTGCTGGGGAGACACATGGCGAGGCCTCTAGGTACTGTGAAGATGAGGAGGAGGAGTTCCACCGAGCTTCCAGCTGTCAGGATTTCTCAAGGGCTAGCATGTCACTGAAGCTGTCTGGGACCCTTCAGCCCAGAGCCATCTGGATGCCATAGCCTCAGTGGACATCATGTAGAGTAGAATAATGACCCAGATGGATACTGCTTGCGTCCCTGACACTCAAAATTCTGAGACATGATAAAAACTCAGTGTGCCGCACAGGGCGCCGCGAGTCAGTCATCTGCCAGCTCCTTCCTGCTGGCTTTTGCATGCATCAGAAATTTCTCCACTACTCCCTAGCTTCATCACCTGCCTCATTCTGGCAGCTGCAGAAGATCAGAAATTCAGGGAGTTGTGATAGAGACTCTTACCCCCCAACCCAGCATGATCAGGGTCATTTTTTGAACATTTTAAATAATATTATTTATTCATTATAATGGATGATAAGAGAGTACTCTATTACTAAGTTACATTCCAAGCCCTTAAATTTATTTTTTGAAGTAATTATGTGTATGTGCAAGTCTGAGTATGTGCAAGTGTGTGTGTGTGTGTGTGTGTGTGTGTGTGTGTGTGTGCACGCACGTGTGTGTATGGATACTCATGGAGGCCAGAAGGGTGTCAGATCCCTTCAAGCTGGAGTTACAGTTATTTGCGAACCCCCAATAGGTTCACAGATCTGAATTCTGCTTCTCAGACATAGCCATAAGTGCTTTGAACCACGGAGCATATCTCCAATCACTGAAGTAATTTTTGATTGGTTGTCAAATGTCGTGAACCATACTTTCTTGCATTCTAGCCAGTTGTGTGTTGGGTGCTGTCGTAGGTTCAGCTTTGAGCCCAAGATCCTGTTCCCCTGTGCTTCCTGTGAGTATGAGGGAGGTGATGGATATTCAGAGCACAAAAGCTGTGCCCTGTCAAGATGGTGTCATTAGGGACACTGGCCCTCACACCCGTTATTCTAAGGCCGATGTGAAATATTTGACTGAATAGCTATAACATCACTTAACCAGCCTTCTCCTGATAGGATCATTAAATTGCTTTCTCCAGTAGGTACCACTGCAGAAGCCTAGGAGTTTAAAAGTTCACGTCCGATCAGCAGAGGTGGAAAGGTTGCTCTGGACTTCACAGAGCGAGCAGCCTCTCCTACATTTAGGACTGAGACTGGGGTTTGGGCGACACAGGAAGTAGGGTGGTCCTGGGTTGGACTGTGCTATTCCTCATTCCTCTGACCAGCATGGGAGATGGTTTGGGTCAATAGGATAGCAGGAAAGACCTTGGACATCATCTGTAAAGTCCCCCACTCTTTGGTAAAACCCTGCTCCCCAGTATCTGTTGTCACCAACTCCAGACCCAAGGTACTTACTCTATAAGTGTGTAGTTTACCTCTGTTTCACCCTTCGCCTTGTCCCAGGCCTGCGTCACTTCTCCACACTGAATGTCTTACCTTTCCTTCCATAGCTCCTGGCCGCTTGGAATGACTGGAGTGGGGCAGGTGCTGCTGCATTGCCCGTGTCCTCTCTGGGCCCAGGACTCCCTGCAGCAACACCCAGGCTTCCTGCAGATATTAGAGCACACAGGATCCTTGTGGATCAGAGGCGAGGATATCCAGGGAGGTGTCCCTTCAGGCACCCACTGAGGGTGGCTGTCCCACATCCCCACCCTAGAGTGATGCCTGCTCCACGGTCTCTCAGGAGACCCCAGAAGGTCTGAGCTTTTGTTGTCATCGTAGTGACCTGCTCATCCAGCTGACTTGGACTACCTCCATCTCTCACTTCCCCCCTCTCCTGCCACTGTATCTGAGGACAGCTTTCTATTATTATTTTATTTAATATTTTCATTTTATATACCAACCCCAGCTCTCCCCTTCCCCTTCTCCCACCCTCCATGCCCCCATACACTCCACGGCGGGGGGGGGGGCGGGATAAGGCCTCCCTTGGGGAGTCAACAAAGTCTGGTATACCAAGTTGGGGCAGGGCCAAGCTCCTCCGCCCTGTATCTAGGCTGAGCAGGGTATCCCTCCATAGGGAATGGGCTCCAAAAAGCCAGTTCATGTACACTGGATTTATCCTGGTCTCACTGCCAGGGACCCCACTGATTGCCCAAGCCACAAACCTGTCACCCACATTCAGAGGGCTTGGTTTGCTCCATGCAGGTTCCCCAGCTGTCAGTCCAGAGGAGGACAACTTTCTAAAGAAACCACTTGGCTTCTCTTCCACTTTCCTTCCATCACTGTGATAACGCTCTGTTCAAAGCCCTGTGTGGTGGCTCACGCCTTTAACCTTTGACTTGGGAGGTAGAGGCAGGTATAGGTGGATCTTCTTTTTTTTTTTTTTTTTGACTTTTTTTTTATTGAGAATAGGAAAAAAAGTTTCCGCCTCCTCCCAGCCTCCCATTTCCCTCCCCCTCCCCCCACTCTTCTCCCCTCCCCCCCACTCCTCTCCCCCTCCCTCTCCAATCCAAAGAGCAGTCAGGGTTCCCTGCCCTGTGGAAAGTAGGTGGATCTTCTTGAGTTTGCGGCTGACCAGGGCTACACAGTAAGACCCTGTCTCAAAAACAAACACAAACAGGCAAACATTAGCACTCTGACCAGAGGATTAGGGGAGGAAAGGATTTCTTTGTCCAGATTACAGTTCATCGTTGAAGGAAGTCAGGGCAGGAACTCATGCAGGAGTATCAGAAAACAAGTATGGATGATTCTTGCTCACTCATAGGCTTGTGCTTAAATAGCCTTTTAATATAGCCCAGGACCATCTGCCTAGGTATGGCGCCACCCACAGTGGGCTGGGCCATTCTACATCAGTTAACAACCAACAGAGTCCTCACAGATGACTGGATTCAGATAGTTCCTCAATCCCTCAAAATCTTAGTTTAGATGACTCTTGCTGGCTAGGCTGACAATTAAAGCTAACAAGGCCAAGTTCTAATATTCCTCTTGGGCCTGCTTCTGTGGAACCCAACCTAAGACAAGGAAGAGCTAAGAGCTGTGGATACAACCTGGTCTTGAAAAGTGGCTAAGCTCAGCCTCCCTTGGGCATGTATTTTCTAAGCTGAGACCAGGGATGAGTAAGACGTAGCTGAAAAGCAGACAGAGTGGGAGTGTTCTTGGCACAGGGAACAGCCAAGGCAAAGGCCCCGGGGCAGGAGTGGTGGAGCACCGGGAAGGACTTGGCGTGTGGCGGGCATTCTGGGAAGATACACGACCTGAAAGTGAGGTCACCTTTACGCTGCTTTCTCCTCCAGTTTTGTTCTCGGTTGATACACCTTTCCTTCACTTCTCTTATGGCCTGCTTTCATTTAAGTGCATCTGAAATGAAATCTCTAATGCTAACAGTCTTGTCAGACGTGAAGGCCTCATTTCTCTTTGGTTCTTTCTCACCGAGCACTATCTATGAATTTCTGGGGAAGGATATGAGGGTTTTGATTTTTTTTTGGTATGACCACATTATGTTAATTTCCCTATTGTCTCAGAGTATGAGAACATAAAAGCAATAACTCATTTATATGAAGGCTGAATGTGCAGAGAGGTTGTCATGGAAACTAGGGGGAGATATTCGTGTTGGCTTGAGTACACTGAATAACCCCTGTTAAAAGATTGAACACAGAACTTATTTACCCAATTTGGAGGTGCATGGAAGAGATGAAAAAAATCAACATGATAAATTAGGCTTTTTTTGGGGGGGGAGGGGGTTGGAGTAAGGAGAGGATGAACAACTTCTGGGGGTATATGACTTCTGTGTAAACAATTATTTCTTTTATCCTGAACACTTTAGTCTTGATGCTAAATGGGTGTGGGGTTGGCAGGAGAGGAGTTCAGGGGTGAGGAATTGGTACCTCTGCTTGTGGACAAGGCAAGCTTAGGGTGCCCGTGACTCTTGATGTGCCAATCGTGAGCCCATTTCCAGTCCCTCCGGGGCCTCAGTCAGGGCGGAGGAGAAGCACGAACGTTTTACCACCACCTTCTGCCTTGCTTCTGGAAGGGCTGTTCCTTTTACGGTTGACATTTTCTTTGCTTTTTGTTTTCAAGAAGCAACTGTTCCAGCTCTTCCTAAGTCAGCCTTCAAAGAAAGACCCCGGGAGGCAGAGGAGGAGGCAGGTAGGGCAGAGAGCTGCAGTCATGCGTGATCCCGTGGCAGATGGGGCTGAGGTGTAGAACAAGGACAGAACCACCTGCCGGGTGGCATCAGGCACGGTTGGCAATCAGGTCCTGGGTTCAGGAGGTCAATGGTTCTGTTGTGATATCCCACCTCGAGGCTTGCCCATGTGATGTGGTTTGGAGCGGTTGATCTCTCATTTGTGGCTTCTACTTCGGAGTGCTGCAATCCCACCTTCCTCTTGTGTTACCTTCTTGAATCCCACTCCTCCATATTCCTGAGCCTCAGAGTCACTTTGTCCTCAGCTCTGCCAGGGCACAATGAGGAGACAGGAAGCAAGCCTTCGTCAGACAGCAATCTGCTTGCACCTTGAGGGAGGACTTCCAGCATTTAGAACTGTTAAGAACACATACTTTGTTTCTTAGGAGCTGCCCAGTCTAGTACCCATTATATAAACCTGGCTGGACCAAGACAGTTCCATCAGAGCCTCCCCAGAGGCTGTGTGTGCCCAGTAAGGATTCCTGTGTGTCCTGATAACTCTTTAGAACAAGAGTATCCAAACTTCTTTGAGGATCAAATATCATTTGTTTTTTCTTCCTAAGCACCTAATACCAGAATCTTCTGGGAACAGTGTTGCAGGTTAGATTTAACTTTCACACAGGTCTGTGTCAGGCATGAGCTCCCTTTGTGTGTGTGTGTGTGTGTGTGTGTGTGTGTGGCGTGTGGGGGTAGGTGAGGAACAGAAACCCTGAGATACTCAATGACACTCAATGACTTTTTCTTTCTTGATGTATGTGTTTTTAAAATTGAAAATAGATTTTTAAAGTATAATATATTTTGGTTACAGTGTTTCAATACCAGCTCCTCTCCCTCCCCTCCCATCCAGATCTGCACCCTGTCTGTCTCTCATTAGAAAATAACAGGCATCTGCAGAATGATAATAAGATACAATCCAAAAAGATAAATAAAAAACAAATCACAATAGGATAAAACAACCAAATATGAAAAAAGCCAAAGCCAAAGCCCAAGAAACACACATAGACACAGAAACACACAGTTCACACACACAGGAATCTCATAAAATCCCCAAACCAGAATCCATACTATGTATGCAAGGGACCCGTAAAGTGGAAACAAACAAAGTGCCCTGACTTGACATTATGGGACAAAGAGCCTCCAATGATGCCACCGAGTTAATTCTCTGTTGGCTGTCTACTGCTGGGCATGGGGCCTACCCATAAGAGTAGTTTGTTTCCCTAGTGAGACTCTGCTGGAAAAAATCAATTTATTTCAAGTGGCTATCAAATGGAGACAGCTTCTGGAGGAGTTCACGTGTGCACCAGCCCCAGTGTCTGCGAGGAGTTCACGTGTGCACCAGCCCCAGTGTCTGTGAGTTCATGTGTGCACCAGCCCCAGTGTCTGTGAGGAGTTCATGTGTGCACCAGCCCTGCTGCGTCTAGACGGCCTTGCTTCCTTGGTGTCCTCCACCCGCTCTGGCTCTTATGCGCTTTCTGTCTCCCCTCCCATGGAGTTCCCTGGGCCCCAGGGAAAGGGCTTTGACGGAGACATCCTTTCAAGGGCTGAGTGTCTGAAGGCCTCCCACTCCGGCTGTGGGTCTCTGTATTTGTTCCCATCTGCTGCAGGGGGAATCCCCCCTGGTGATGGCTGATCCAGGCACAGGTATATGGATCCTCAGTGACTTATATGCAGCATCATGACAAAGAACCACCAGGTGGGTTTTTCTCCTGTCTTAGGAAATTTGCCACCCATGGTAGAAAAGCCCTGCAACCAAAGCTCTTACACAGGGAAGCCAGTGCATCACAATTCACTTAGAGAAAACGCCGGGAAGAGTCTGCACACCCAGCCAGAGGGAGCTGGTATTTGGGTCTATGTATGTAGACGTGCAGGTAACATGTATAAAATGTGGGACATCACAAGTCCTGGAATGATGGCTGGTGAGTGGAGGTCAATGGTGGCTTGGAGAGATGGCTCAGTGATTAAGAGCTTATATATCCTTACAGAGGACCCAAGTTTGGTTTCCAGCACCCATGTCAGGCCACCCACAACCACCCGTAGCTCCAGGGGATCAGATGCTTTCTTTTGGCCTCTGAAGGCACCTACACACACGTGGCAGATAGTCATACATACACATTAAAAAACATAAAATGAGAACTGTGTAAGTGCAAGCATGGGGTGAAGCAGGAGAAAGAAGGCTCGAAGCAATGGCTGTGCTCAGAACACAGGTAGGTGAGCTCAGGTCCTCAGGAGGCAAAAGGCTTGACAATAGCTGCATTAGAGAAGGCTCAGCCAGTGACAGGACACATGGAAGGGCAAGGCGACCCTGAGCCAGGCAAGGCCAGCATCATCTCTGAAAGGCCAGTGGGAGAGGGAGGCTGGCTAGGAAGAACCTTGGGTTTAGCCTCATTCTGAGAATGCCTCGGTCTGGAAAATAGGGAGTTCCTGAGACACATGTCTTGCCCTGAGTTAGAAAAACCCAATTTGGGGATTTATGTTGCACTCAGCGTTTGTCCGGCACAACCACCATACTGTGTCCAGAAGAAGACAGCTAGAGGCTGTCCATCAGGTTCCCTGGTTTAAGATCTGAGCAGGGCAATGCTCACAGATGTAAGCCACTGGTGTATTATTACGGCAGCAGACCTTCTGAAGCAGGTTCCATGCTCTGGTTCCTAGCATGCTAGAGACACACACACTCACACAGCAGTTATAGCAAGCAGGTTTATCACTTGGAGCTAGAAGGTGTTTATCATTGATAGGCAGGTAGCAGGTGACAGTAGAAGACTTGGGTTAGCGGCCACTCATCCCCCACGATGCAGAAAAGCTGCTGCCCGATGAGAGGAGTCATGGCTATGCATGTCGTCTTATTTGCACTGTGGCTAAGGCTAAGCCTGGCCCGGGGCTTTTGACCCTGGCTGGTTTGACTCAGGATCAAGTGGCTGTCTTGTTTTTAGGATGGAACGGAGTCCAGGCTCTTCTGGGTGGGCATGCTCCATCTCAAAATGTTTCATTTCTCGTTATTCTCAGAGCTCCAAGTGAGCAGAGTGGAGTTTGGGAGTGGGTAGATTGAGGGCTACCCCCAGCATTTGTTGAATAAGCATTGCTGAATTGCATGCGACCTTAAAGATGAAACCCGTACGCTCTCTCTGCCATCTAGTGCATATCTTTCCTTATCATCCACGCTTTCCTGCCCTGTGTCCCTCTATAGTGTCCTAAGGCATTTGAACAGAAAAGGCCTGTATGGTTTGAATATGAAAGGTTTCCCATGGGCTCACAGGCTTAACACCTGGTCCCCAGCTGATGATGATTGTTGCACCTTCAGGAGGTGGGGCTTAGCTTGAGGATATAGACGTCTGAGGGGCGGGCCTTGAGTGGCCGAAGTCCCACGTCTAGTCTAGAAGTGCTCTCTGCTTCCTGGTCCACTGAGATGTGAGAAATCCCAGACACACGCAGGCTCTTCAGTCATGCCTTCCCTGCCATGATGGGCTGTGTACTTTCAAACAGTGAGCTAAGTTAGTCCTTTCTTACCAAAGTTGTTTCCGTCTGATACACTATCACAAAATGAGAAAATAACTAACAAGCACCTAGGCATTCATCCCACATAAGAAGCTATGACAGGTCGGTCGGTGGTGGTTCAAGCCTTTAGTCCCAGCACTCGAGAGGCAGAGGCAGGTGGATCTTTGTGAGTTCGAGGTCAGTCTAGTTTATAAGAGCTAGTTCCAGGACAGGCACTAAAGCTACACAGAGAAACCCTGTCTCAAAAAACCAAAAAGAAGGAGAAGGAGGAGAAGGAGAAGGAGAAGGAGAAGGAGAAGGAGAAGAAGCAGCAGCAGCAGCAGCTATGCCAGCTACACCAAAATGACTGGATTTCTAGACTTCACCTGTTCTATTCTCATCTTGTCTGAAGGAAGGCCAGGCCTTGTGTGGAACACACACTCTGGAGTTATCACACCCGAGGGGTGAAGGAGCTGGCGTGCTGACAAGCTTCTCCAATCAGTCATGGTTGTGTTCTGATCTCAGGGAGGAGATCTCATTGTTCCCATTTCTCAGTGCTTTGGATCCATCATATATGCAGGCAGAGGGACCCTGGCTACCAGGGTTGTTCTTCTTCAGGCAAAGGGCTACAGGTGATGGCCGCTGAGAATCTGAGGCTGGAACCACAACACATATGCATCCAGAGACAGCTGAGGAATGCACCTGTCCCAGCACCCAGTGGTCTCAAGGTGAAGTTGAAACCGCAGACATTGTATAACAAGGAAGAATGACCCAGATGCCAGCTGGGAACTCTGTGGGTCTCAAAGATCCATGTAAATTCACTCAGATGGGGTCCTGATGATTTGGGGCGCACTCCTAAATTTGTTTCTGTTTCTCACCACTTGAGGCCACACGCAGAACCTGTGTTCTCATTGTTGCCTCTAGGAAACCTCCCCACACTTGGGAGCTCATAGGATTTTGCTGAAAATTGGAAGCTTCAGGAGAGGGTCATTTTCAGGTGTATGTCAGCTTCTGGAACATTCTCTCCTCTCCTCAGCACTACTCTTTTTTCCTTTCTGACATCCTCCCACCATTATGCAGATTTTCCCTCCAGTTCTTACTCCCCATACTCCTTCCTCGAATGTTTCCAGGGCACCCCTAGAACAAGGAAGTGAAATTCACAGCTCATCAACAGAGCCCTTTAAGAAACCAAACCAAACCCAAACAATCATCTAGCTGGATGATGTGCATGGGTGCTCTACTACAGTTTTCCTGACTACATTTTGAACAGATTGAGAGGAAATGGGTTTTAAGTAATAAATGAAGCTCTGGGGATGCAGCTCCATAAACTAGCCACGGTGTCAGTGTTTCTACCTTTAAAAATGAGAGCCTTGCAAAGAAAATAGCACACACGAAGCAAAGCTCCCTATGAGACCACCCCACCCCAACCCCCCCACTCCCACAGAGAGATAGAGATAGATAGATAGATAGAGAGAGAGAGAGAGAGAGAGAGAGAGAGAGAGAGAGAGAGAGAGATACAAGATAGAGAGCCTGTGTACATGTGTGGAGATCAGAGGACATCTTAAGACGCTATTCCTCATATACTGTCCACTTTGCATTTTGAGACTCATCTGGGGCTCGCCAATTAGGCTAGCTGGCTGACCAATGAGCCCTGGGAATCCCCCTCCCGTTTCCACCTCCCCTGCTTTGGGATGTAATTACAAGCACACACCACCACACTTGGCTTTTCTTTCACCTGGGCGCTGGGGAGAGGATTCAAGCTCGCAAGCCGTACAGCTTGACCGCGCCATTCCCCTGCTCCCTTGCACATTAGGCGTTTCTCTCTCTAGCTGAAACAGGCCTGTTCTTAGCGTGGAGTCCTGCCATCGACAGTCCTCTGAGCTTCACCCCCTCCCCCATCGGGTGGATTGGGGAGCTTGCTCGTCAAGCACTTGGAAGGCATCTTTGCTGGGCTTCTGTTTTGCTTCCTACCACAGAGACCTTGCGTCTGGTCTAGGATGATGATGAACGTCCCCACAGCACTGTGATGGAGTCAGATCCCTGCAAGTACCTCCTGTCCTGTTTGCTTGGTAGCTAATTAAATAAGGCATCATACTGAAGTTGAGAAAGTTCTTGTCACCAAGGCCTCCCGAGAGCGAAGATCTTTTCTTCTTTTTCTTTTGGAAGTAAAAACTGATGAAAATGAGAAACCGGAGGCAGGCCAAGCAGATTTTGGAGTGTGATCAGACGTGGGCGGTCTACCCAACACTGAGTTCACATGACAACCCCAACTCTCACCTTCACACATGCAATGTTCCAGGTCGGTGTTGCTCCCCCATGCTGAGCAAGTGGAGGGGTCAGGATTGTGATTGGAACTTAGTAAAGATTGTTCTTCTTTTCTAATTCCTTTCCCATAATCTGACCTTACCACCTAGTTCATCATGATGCAAAACTCTAGTGGTTAGACAATTTGAATGAAATATTTTAATATATTTATTTTGTGCATATATGTGTGTGAACGTACTGTCGTATGGGTGCAGAGGTCAAAGGACAACTGAATTGTCTCTCTATCATGTGGGTCTCGGGAATCAAATTCAGGTCTTTGAGTGTTGTGTCAAGTACCTTTACCTGCTGAGCCACATTACAGGCCCTTAAAAAATATGTACTTTTTGGTATTCATTTCCACATTGATACTTAACACCACAGACTAGTTTCAGAGTTCTGTGTTCTGACCCATCTCGGGTCCCAGCTATTTGTGTTTTGAGGTTAAAGTAACAGATGACTTTTAATCAGAATTCCTTAGGTTTTCTTGTATTTTACATATTTTACATCCATTTGTTTATTTTGTGTGCATGTGTGTGGTCGTGGGTGCACATATGACATGGCACATTGTAAACAGAGACTGTGTTTTCGCTTCCTGGCTGCCCAGACCTAAATAATCCCACAGGAACTATGTTCATTACAACACTGTTTGGCTAATGGCTCAGATGTAATCTTAGCTCTTACATCTTAAATTAACCCATTTCTATTAATCTATGTTTTGCCACAAGGCTGTGGCTTACTGGTATTGTTCTGGCATCTTTCTCCTTTGGGGGCTACATGGCATCTCTTCGGCTCCACCTACTTTCTCTCTAGCTCTGTTCGGATTTCTCACCTGGCTTTATTCTGCTAAGTCATTGGCCAAAACAGCTTTATTCATCAACCAATAAAAGCAATGCATACACAGAAGGACCTCCCACATCAGCCCCTGACACATATGTGGAGGTCACAGGATACCTTTAGGGAGTCAGTTCTTCCCTGCCTTCCACCATGTGAGCCCTGGAGATGGAACTCAGTCCTCAGGCTTGGTGATAGGATTCTCCCCGCTTCCCTCCTCCACCCCTACTCTTTCTTCTACCCTCAGAGGATCGATATGTTTCTTACCAAACCTGATGTTAAGCTGAGCCGTCACCATCCAGTGGGGCCCAGGAACCTGAGTTTAATTCAGTCTCTTCAGTCAGGACCAGCTGTGAGGTTTGCAGCGCTCAGCACAGGGCGGAAAGGTGGAGTGTCTGCTTCAGGCTGATTGTTAGAATTTTTAAGATGCCAGTCACAGAGTAGGGTCTTTTTAAAGTGGGGGAATGCATATGGCTGCATACTGGGCATACCAGGAAGTTGGCCCCTACCCTGGGTAAATATTTTATGCTCCTTGTAGCGACAGACTCCACCTTAAGTTCTCTGACTGTGACCTGGACATCTGGGAAGAAGTTGTAACTGCCTGGAGTTTATGTGTTTAAGTTTGCTGTTTGTGTGAACAGACTATGGAAGATATTTCTTCTTTCTTTCCTTCTTTCCTTCCTTCTTTCTTTTCTTTTCTTTCTTTTTTTTTTTTTTGAAACAGGGTTTCTCTGTAGCTGTGGAACCTGACCTGGAACTAGCTCTTGTAGACCAGGCTGGCCTCAAACTCACAGAGGTCCGCCTGCCTCTGCCTCCCAAGTGCTGGGATTAGAAGTGTGCACCACCACTGCCTGGCTGAAAGATGTTTCTTAAGGTGCATTTTCCCACCTTTTATTAATGGGATGTATCTGCTTGTTATGATGTGCACATGGCTTTGATGCTCTGGGTGTCTGGAAATTGTTAGTTTGGTTACAAACAGAAGTGAGTGAGAGCCGAAGATGCCACAGAATACCCCAATGGCACAGGGCAGCCCCACAATAGACACTTGCCCAGGTCCAAATATCAGGAGCCAGGATTGGTAAAATGCTTCATACCGATTTAGGTTTAACCCACTCTCTGGATGGGAAAACAAAGCCTAGAGAGGTTAATTATTCCTCCCCTCCCCCCCATGTGTGTGTGTGTCTGCATGTGCACGTGTGTGTGTGTGTGTGTGTGTGTGTGTGTGTGTGTGTGCTTGGAAAGATCCATCTTGTTCCAGGAGGGAACAGTCAGTGTAATTTCTAAAGATACACATAGCCTTGAATAAAAACAAGCAGGGAATGTGTATGAGCTGGTTTTCAAGGGCACACTGTAGATGGAAGGTACATTTTCAAGCTCGGGTTTGTTTGGGAAGCCTGGCACTGGTGCACTGGGCAAACTCACATCCTCTGCGTTATGTTTTATCTCCTTCCTGATATAGAAAAGGCAAACCCACCCTCTGTCATGAAAAACACCTTCCAGCAGCTCCTGGGTAATTGGGTGATATTTCTGAGTCTGTATGCCTGTCTAATGTACATCAGTTAAACCTGTGACTCTTCGGTTTGGAGAAAGTAATAATCAAAACCTAAATCGACTCGAGTTTTTCCTCCTTCCCTTTCGCCTCCATATTTGTGAAGATTAATCCTCACTATCTATGAGCACTGGGTGATTTGAGGAAACCACAGCCCTTTATCAATATCAGCCCAGTCTCCATTGATCAAACCCTCATTTAGGCGATCGCTGCTGCCTGCTGGAGACAGTTGGAGACAAGGATGGAAGGGAAAGGCCACTTAAACAGCCACCTTGCCTTGGAATCTCTGCTGTTTCCTCAGATGACAGCCAGACCTGAGATGAGTCACAGTGGAGTAAACCTTAGTAAGAGAAAGTATACTAGCTACGTTTCTTGTAACAAAATAGGTAACAGAGACAGCACAAGGGAGCAAGGATTTATTTGACTCATGGTTTCAAAGGGTTCAGCCCATGGCTGTTTGGCCCCATGAACTTGAACAGAACATCATGACAGTAGGCGTGTGTGGCGTAGGAGAACTTTTCATTTCATTTCTGTTTGGGGGGGGGGGTGTGGGTGAGGGAGAGGGAGAGTGAGAGAGAGAGAGAGAGAGAGAGAGAGAGAGAGAGAGAGAGAGAGAGAGAAGCAGGGATAATACACCCCACCCCAAGAGCATCTCTCAGAGACCTGTTTCTTTGTACTAGGCCACCTCATAAAGTTTCCAGAACTTCCTCAAATAGTGCTGTTGTTTGTGGCATCTAAGCTGTAACATATAACAAACATGTAACATAACAGGAGCGTGCTACAGCCAACCACAACTGCAGCTATAGGAAAGTGTCAGCTTAGTGGATCCTCTCAGTCTCACCACACCATGCTGTCCCTGCATGTTTGTGACCCATGCTGGCCAGCATTAAAAGTGGTGAAGTTAGTGCTTAATAAGGAAGCTTGCCTTTTCCCCCATTTTTATTATTTTTATTGCGCTATACATTTTTCTCTGCTCCCCCTCCTTCCTTCCCTAGTCTCTTCTGTCCTCTCCCATGCTCCCCATGCTCCCAATTTACTCAGGAGATCTTGTCTTTTTCTACTTCCCATGTAGATTAGATCCATGTATCTCTCACTTAGGGTCCTCTTTGTTGTCTAGGTTCTCTGGGGTTGTAAATTGTACCTTGTTTTTTTTTTTTTTTTGCTTTATGTCTAAAAACCACTTATGAGTGAGTGCATATTATATTTGTCTTTCTGGGTCTGGGTTACCTCACTCAATATGTTTTTTTCTAGATCCATCCATTTGCCCACAAATTTCAAGATGTCATTATTTTTTCTGCTGTGTAATACTCCATTGCGTAAATGTATCATATTTTCTTTACCCATTCTTCAGTTGAAGGGCATTTAGGTTGTTTCCAGGTTCTGGATATGACAAACAATGCTGCTATGAGCATAGTTGAACACATGTCCTTATGGTATGAATGAACTTCCTTTGGTTATTTACTTAGAAGTGGTATTGCCAGGTCTTGAGGTAGATTGATTCCCAATTTTCTGAGAAATTGCCATACTGATTTCCAAAGTGTCTGTACCAGTTTGCACGCCCATCCTTTATCCCATATCCTCTCCAGCATAAGCTGTCATCAGTGTTTTTGATCTTGGTCATTCTGACAGGTGTAAGATGGAATCTCAGAGTTGTAGTGCAGGAGAGTGACTGTGGAATGTTCCACCCTAAATGGACATCCACAGCCACACCCACCTCTCACCCAAAGCTCAGGGAACATGAAAGAGGGGTGGAAATATTGCAAGAGCTGGAGCATCGTGAGACTGTTGTGACATTGTGTCTTCTGGACTCAGAGGATCAATGCAATCATGAACTCACAGCCTCTGGAGGCACTTGCACAAGACCTAGCCAATGAACATTCTAGCATGGATGTAGGAGGGGTTTGGGAGTCCCTACTCCTAGCTGATGGCTAGGACAATCAGTTTTCTCCAGGGATATGGAAAAAATGAGCCTCATGCATATCTGAGGGAATGCATTTCCAGGCAGATCTAATGGTCAGTGCAAAGGTCCTGAAGACAAATAATGGCAGAAAGGAAAGGCAGGCTGTGGGACCGTGGGAGACAGACATCCACCCCAACTTCATCAGCACAGGGCACAGATTTGGGGAAAAGATTAAGAAATCAATTTTGTCTGGAGTCCATGCTTCCCAAACCTAGGTTTATGTCAAGTCTTTAGGGTTACAGAAAAAAAGTTGCACGTTTTATATGCATGTATACATATGCACTTATGTATGCATACTTGTGAATGCAAGTATGCATGTGTATATAAGTATATGCATGCATGTACACACAACTGAATGTATGTATGTATGTTTCAGTATATGTGTATATGTGTGTGAGTACATATATGTTAATGTATGTAGGTATTTATACATAATACATGTGCTTGCATGTGCATGTACATGCATATTATATGCACGTGTATGTGTGTATGCATATATGAATGTTTTTATGTGTTTATGTATGCATACATACATGTATTTATGTGAAAGCGGGTGTGTATTCTTGTTTAATTGTAGAGACTGAGAAATTCTGAAACCTACCACCTATAGGTTAGAGACCTGGGAAAGCTGAGGTCCTAGGGTTCTTCTCCCTTCAAGATCCGGGAATTTTGGTGTTTAAGGGCTAGAGAAGTAGTTGTGCCAGTTCAGGCAGCAAATTCACCTTACACTGTTTTGACTATCCTTGCGCACTTCCTGGAGGGAGCCTCCCACCCATACTGTAAGGCTGTGCAGTTGCTGAGGGAGGCCTCCCACCCACATTGGGGAGGCTGTGCACCTGCTGAAGCAAGGCCTGCCACACACTGGGAGGTTGTGCAATGCTGGAGGAAGGCCTCCCATCTACTCACACAGGGAGGTTGTGGAGCTGCTGGAGGGAGGCCTCCCACCAATTCTGAGGATGCTGTGCACCTGCTGAAGCAAGGCCTACCACATACTGGGAGGTTGTGCAGTGCTGGAGGGAGACTCCTGTCCACTCATTCTGGGGAGGCTGTGCAGTTGCTGGAGGGAGGCCTCCATTCACACAGGGAGGCTGTGCAGTTGCTAGAGGGAGGCCTCCCATCCACTCACACTGGGAAGGCTGTGCACCTGCTGGAGGGAGGCCTCCCATTCACACTGAGAGGCTGTGGTTCTTAGCTCTGTGTTCACTGATTGAAAGGCTAATGTTACCCAGAAATAGCAGAAAGCAGTGCTTTTGCTAGTTAGCTGTGGGTACCTCTGCCCTGTTAACGTGTAAAAATAACCATCATTGTGGGGAGATGGCTCATCTGGTAAAGTGTTTACCATGAAAATGGGAGGACCTGACTTTGATCCCCAGAATCCATGTAAATTTCCAGGTATGGTGGTGTACACTTGCAATCCCAGCACTGGGGAGGCGGAGAGAGGCAGATCCCTGGGGCTCACTGGCCAACTTGACTAACCTGCTAAACAATCTCCAGCCCATGAGTAACCCTGAGGAACAACACTGAGGCTGACCGCCAACTTCCACAAGCACAGACATGTACCCGCAGCACATATACACCTGTGCACACACATGCAAAAGAGAAGAATATTTGTCCAGGCACTCAAAGATGTGACAACCAGCTGACCAGGTGACAAGAGGGTCTTGTTTGGTCTGGTTAGTTATTTTTTTTTTTTCTTTTCAATTTGGCACAAGTTAGAGTCAACTGGGAAGAGGAAACCTCAAATGAGAAAATGTCTCTATCTGATTGACCCATAGGCAAGTCTGCGGGGACATTTTCTTGAATTTTCTTGATGGATTGTTGTGGGAAGGCCCAGCCCACTGAAGGCAGGGCCACCCTTGAGCAGGTGGCCTTGGGCTGTAAAAGAAAGAAGGCTGAGAGAGCCAGTAAGCAGCCTTCCTCCACGGTCTCTACATCAGCTCCTGCCGCCAGGTCCCTGCTCGAGTTCCTTTGGAGACTTCCCTTCACAGTGGAGTGCGATGCGGACCACAGGGCACGTGAGCCCTCTCCTCCCCAAGCTGCTTTGGTTGTGGTGCTCTAGCACAGCAGTAGAATACACACTGGGACAGGAGTCCTCCCTGAAGAGCCTTAGGAGAGATTTCTGTTTTACAGGGGCACATTTTTTTTTTCCTGGTAATATAGGCATCTCAGCCTCCCACATGACTGTTGTTTTTGTCACAAACAGAAGTGGATTTTTTTTTGGGGGGGAATCTGATATTATGAAGAGCCAGGCCATGTTATGGGATCTGAGGCCTTAGTTCAAATCCCACTTCTACCTCTTCCTGGCTTTGTCACTTCAGAGGCTCAACGTGACCTCTTTGAGCCTCACTGCTTTGATCTGCAAAGTGGAGGTAGCTGTGGTGGCTCCCTCAGGGGGGATGAACTGACTTGTTTGCCTGTGGTGGCTTAGGGGAGTGTTTTACCGTCCCCTTTACCATTACCATTTTACTGGTTTTCCAGCCTCAAGTTCTGATAGGACCATGCTCATGCTCCTTGGTGCTTTGGGATTGGGACTATCTCAATTTCCCCCTCCTTCCAGATGTGTTCTGTTACTATTCCAGCTTATAGGATGCCCTGATAAACAAGAGTATAAGGGTGGGGCCCCGGGAACACTTGCGGAACGGGATAGAACTCACCAGAAGGTGGCGCTATCGAGCCATTGCTGTCAATACACTTTCATTTCCTTGCTTGATGAGACATGTGTAATTTGCAGACAGTTCCCAAAGGAATAGAACTGTGTCTGATGCCTCATAGAGAGAGAGAGAGAGAGAGAGAGAGAGAGAGAGAGAGAGAGAGAGAGAGAGAGAGAGATTTTTTAAGCCTCCCATAGCCCACTGCATCACTTGCCTGAGGGAAGAGACAGAGCGAAGATGGCTCTCCTGGAGCTAGCCCCGTAACCCATGCAGACGGCTTGGCTCTTTCTGTAGGTGGTGGGTATTCGCACATGGCCTCTGCCTCTTTTGGAAAGCGAGAGTAGAAACCACTTAGAGCAGCCCTTACTGGGAAGCTTTACACTCTCCCACGAGTGGAGTCATCCTCTCAGGACATGGAATACACACAACTCCTTAGAAGTTGAAAACCCAAGCGTTGGAGCATCCTCCTTCATTTCCACATCAACACAAAGGTCCAGAGTTATTATGGACCAGAGTTCATTCTCTCCATTTTTTTTTCTCTAGAATTGTGTTCTGTTAGCTTTGTTGGCTTGATAGAATATAGTCACCTGAGTGGATAGCCTCTACTGAGGAATTGCTTAGATCAGATTGGCCTGTGGACAGGTCTGTGAGGGATTATCTTAACTATTAACTGATTTACAAGGGTCCAGTCCACTGTGGGCGGTGCCATACCTAGGCAGGTGGTCAGTCCTGGGTATGAGCCTGAGTGAGCCAGACAGTGAGCCAGCAACCAGTGTTCCTCTGTGGCGGTTCCTGCTTCAAGCTCCTGCTTGAGTTTCTGCCCTGACTTCCCTTAATAATGGACTGTGATCTGGAACTATAAGCCAAATAAACCCTTTCTTTCCCTAAGTCACTTTTGGTCAGAGTGTTTCATCTCAGTAACAGAAAGGAAACTAGAACAAAATGCTTTTAAAGAAATAATTTAAATTTGCTCCTTGACAATTTCATATATGTATATAATGCATTCTGAGTACTCAGCCTACCCACTCTTCTCTCTCTCTCTCTCCTATCCCTGTTAATACCCCCCACAGCTCTGTTAATACCCCCCCAGCTCCCTTTTCCATGTTCCTGCTCTCCCTACTCCCATTGTGATTGTTAACTTTACCCGTCACCTTGACGCAACCTAGGCTCACCTAGGAAGATAGTCCCAGCAAGGGATTGCCCACATTGGTTTGTTGTTCTTTGGGCATGTCTGTGCAGGGTTGTCTCGATTAAGTTAGCTGATGTGGGAAAACTCAGTCCAGTGTAGTCTTTCCTCCCTCCCTCCCNCCTCCCTCCCTCCCTCCCTCCCTCCCTCCCTCCCTCCCTCCCTCCCTCCCTCCATCTCTTCCTTCTTCCCTCCCTTCCTCCCTCTCTCCACTAGGTTATAAATCTTTAACTGTGTAAGAGTGAGAAGTGGGACTGAGCACAAGTGAGCATGCCTGCATTTGTTTCTCTCTGCTCTTGTCTGGGTATCATGTGACCTGCTTCAAGCTCTTGTAGAGAGGGCCTTGAGAAGACTGTTGGGAGCCAACCTTGACATCAACTTGGTTTTGAAAAACAAATTTATTGACATGGTTGACTTGAAAGAACCAAACTTTATAATTGATTATGCATTAAGTTGGTTGCACATTGCATTAGATGCCCAGGCGGACAAATAGATGTTGCTGCCAAGATTGAAGAATGATCAATGACAGCCATAAATTTTTTAACACTTAAAACTTACTTACTTATTTAAAAATTGACTAGTTTTAGAATTTATTTATTCTTTCCCTCACCCATCCATAACATATATCTTTACAACAAAGACATTTAAGAACCAGTTTTGTGTCACTATTTGTTTTTAAAGTAGATATTTGCATGTGTTTCAAGATTTAAAAGATTCAAAGTTTTGTGTAGAAATGAGTAGTTTTTACTTATATTCTTGTTTCAGGGATTCTGATTTCTTCCAAGAATAGCAACTATTGAGCATGGCTTTCATTTGATCTGTGATATCCTTTAGAAATTTTTATGTTTTTTATTATTTTTCTGCCCTTTGCCTAAGATGAAGTATAGAAATATTACATACTTGTAAATATATCATCTATATATTCATCTATTTATCCACGCATGCATCCATTAACAGACACATCAACACACATATCTACCTATCCTTCCATCCACCCTCCCATTCATCCATCAACCCACCACCCACTCATCCATCCATGCATCATGCATGCATGCATGCATCCATTCACTCACCCACTTACCAATTCATCCACTCACCCATTCATCCATCCACCCATCCATCTACCCCTGCACAATTTGTCTGATCACCCTTCCACCTATCCATCTATCCACTCACCCATCCATCCATCCATCCATCCACCCATCCACTCATCCCTCCACCCCCCGCATTCATCCATCCACCCACCCATCCATTTATTCACTCTTCCTACATCCATTCATTCATCCATTTCTCACAAATGTTTATTCATCCTTTCATACTTCCTTATACCTATCTCTGTTTTTCTCCAGGACTCTGTAATTTGGTTTTAGACAGTAGAAGGACTTTCTTCCACTGGATTCTTTTAGAAAGATACTTGAAACCATGTTCTTGCAGGTTGAGATATTTAAAAAGTGGGTGTAGTTGTTCATATTTCATTCTGATCCTGATATATGTGCTCATGTTGGGTTTCAAGGAAGAAGAAGATGTGGAAAATGAGCAGAGAGAGACTGAAAGTGAGAGTGACTTCTTATTAACTCTTACAACTTATATTAGCCCATTATTCTTGCCTATGTTAGCCACGTGGCTCGGTACCTTTTTCAGTGAGGCAGTCACATCTTGCTTGCTCTGTGGCTGGGCCAGGACTGCAGAAGGAACTTCCTTCTTCCCAGAATTCTCCTGTTCTTGTCGCCCACCTCTACTTCCTGTCTGGCTACTGGCCAATAAGCGTTTATTTAAAATATAATTGACAGAATACAGACTATTGTCCCACACCAGAGCATCATGGATCCTTATCGTTCCTTTCCCTCATTAAACATTTTTGTATATTGAGTCTCTTTAAATACTTGGAGTCTCAGCTTTCTATGTGTGAAATAGTGATAACTGTATCTTCCCTTGAAGGTTAAAGGTTAGCATGATGCCTAGATGCAGAAAGTGTTCCTATCATGATGACTACTGTTTGAAATGTTTTCTACCACTGCAAAAGGCTAGATCAGACCAGATTAGAAATAGATAAACACGGGTTTATTCAGTGATGTTCCCAGGCAGGTTCACCAGTCACAAAGAACAGGGCCTGGGAAGTTGCACACCAGGGCTAAGGCAGCAAGGTTTTATAGACCTTAGGAGAGGAGTGATGATGTGCCACTCAGGAGCTGGGGCTGTGCCCATGTGTGGTCCAAAGCTAAGGCCCTGAATGAGCCCTTGGGTGGGCCGGTCACATCAGAAAGGTGGGTTGCATTGGCTGCCAGAAATGTGGAACTAGGCTTTTGGTGCCATTTCTTTGTTCTTTTCCTGTGGCGGCAGGGTTGGGGGAAGTAGGGCAGATGGAGTTTCCCAGCTGTACAGGAGTGAGCAGGGGTTCCAACCGAACATTGTTAACCTTATTAAGTATGTACAATTCTCTGTCGTGTTTGCAAGCAACTGAGATCCTTAGGTTAATGTCAAGACACAGTGTACCACAGAGCCAGGGAGCTGAAGGCAAAGCTATGTAAGGCATGGTAGGGACTTGGAGGATGGAGTATAAACACAGAAGGGGACATCTTCCAACTGGAGAGTGGAAGCTTGACCCTAAGGGGACCAGTAGCCTACCAGGGTTCTTGACTCTGATGACACCCCACAGCATCCTGAGAGAAATCATTCACCCCACTGCCTCCAGATAGGGTATTGACATCTCTGGTCTGGATTATGGTCTCCATGTTTGCGATTTTGCTCTCAACTTCTGCCCTTTGTTGAATCTTTCTAAAATGCTTGCTTAAAGCTCCCCATTGTAGCACGCGTTGAACTTGATGGTGTTTAAAAAAAAGGGAGACACTAAGTTGCTTGGATATTGTAGGGGACATGGATCTGAAGGAGTTGAGGGATGGTTAAAATGATCAAATTACAATGTATGAAATTCTCAAGTAATTAATAAAGATATTCCCCCCCCAAATAACCTTCCTACTGTCCTTGGGCTAAAGTTAAATACCTTGGCACGCAAGTGTTTCATCCTGTAGCTCTTCCTAATGCCTGCACCCCAAGTTTGCTGACTTTTCTGCAGGTTTCTAACTCTGTGATTTAGATTTCTTGGTAAGCAGAGTACCCCCTGCTGCAAGCCTTTTCCCTTTCTTTGTCCAACTATCACTAATTCCTCTTTCCATGTGCAGCTCAGACCCTTATCTGAAAGTTTCCACAGACCACCCCCGGCCAGGAATAAGGTGATATGGAGTCCCAATTGTTCAGGCTGATGACTGGCTCCCAGCAGACAGTTCTGCAAATGTCTCTCTAGGATCAGCTCACTGTGAACAGGAAGGGTCAGAGAGTGAGAACCACAAATCTCATAGGCCTTGGAGATCAACTGGTGACACTTTCTTTGTGGCTGTGGTTATTATATTATGAACTCAGGGTTGGCAGGAGTCACCTGCCAACACTGAGACACCCACTTTCTTGGTCATGATTTTCCTGCCTCCAGTTTGTATGAAAAATCCAGCCTACTTTACCCAGAGAAAACCTTTGCAAGCTGTAATCTGACTGGTTATAAAGTCTAGAATCTATAAAGAGATCAAAAAAATTAAACCCTAAAAAGCAAACAAGCCAACTCAAACCAAACCCAAAACACTAAAAAAAGAAAACAAACCAATTAGGAAATGGGCAAATGAAACAAGCAGATAGCTCTCAAGAGATGAGATACAAAATCAGTCAGTAAGTGAAAGATGTCCAATAGCCTTAGCCACCAGAGAAACCCAAATAAAAAAACCCACATTGAAATTCCATCTCACCCCCAGCCAGAGTGGCTGTCATGAAAAATGCAGACACCAAGGATGAATGCAAAGCGTGAGCAGCAGGTTTGTTTCCTGCCCGAGCCATCTCCCCAGCTCCCAAATAGTTTGTTTCTGAATAAAATGCATGACTTTGCCCTCTTTTCTGAACTGGATGTTTTGGTTTTACATTACTAAATAAGTGTATTCCAGAGTGAACTTGTTTTTTGCTGAAGTGTAAACAGAATATTTTGTTGTTGCTTGTTTGATTTTTAATAGAAAATTTTATTTTGCTCACAATTACAAAGGGTTCAGCACGTGGTCACTTGGCTCTATGCTTGGGTAGAGCATCATGGCTGCAGGAGCCTGTGCTAGAGGAGTTTCCTCATTTCATTCTGGGCAGAAGCAAACTGTGGAGCAAGTCTCTTTGTCTGTCTGTCTGTCTGTCTGTCTCTCTCTCTCTCTCTCTCTCTCTTTGTGTTCAGAAAACCACCTGGATACCTTTCCTCAGGTGCCAAAACACCAGGAGTCTCTCACTGGCCTGCCCTGTTATGCCAAGCTGGTTGACCAGAAGACCCCAGGGATTATCCTGTTTTTGCCTCCCCAGCACTGAGATGCCAGAGTCTCCTTTCTGTGGCTATGTTTTCCCCATAGGTGCTTGGGGTTGAACTCTGGTCTTCATACTTGTTCAGCAATTGCTTTATTGACTAAGGCACTGCCTTACCCCAAGATTATGTTAGTTTTCCTACAGATGTCATATTTTAAAATCCAGGCTCCAACATAGGACCCCATATTCCACTGAATCTTGTGCTATCTCACCCCTGGTCTATGGTAGTCCCTCGCTCGCTCCTCACCTTAGTGACTGGGAAGTTGTATCCGAGGTAGAGCTGGGTGGGCTTCATGATTATAATGTAGGTCTGACTACCATTTCCATCAGCATCAAGATCATACCTTGAAGTTCAGAAGCAGGGCTCACATTTCAGATGAGTTACTATGTCCCATGTCCCTGGGACAAGAGAAAGCCCCCCC
>NW_026067926.1:8897883-8914636 GCF_014885135.2 Alexandromys fortis | reverse complement strand
AACCAAGCCCCCCTCCCTCGTCAGCCCAAAAAGCAATCAGGGTTCTCTGCCCTGTGGGAAGTCCAAGGACCACCCACCTCCATCCAGGTCTAGTAAGGTGAGCATCCACGAAACTGCCTAGGCTCCCACAAAACCACTAGGTCCAGTTCTATTTTTCAATAGGCAAAGCATTTACTGTTCACAAGCTGAAGAACAAGAATATTTTAGAGTATGCAATGTCAATTGTCCCGACCTGCTCCTCTTCCCTGGAAGCCAAGGTATTTGTTGCTTTATCTGGCAGAATGTTAGGTATACACAGACAAATACAATGTACACACACCACTTTTAATTGATTTTTATTTAGTGATTTTTATAAAGTTTCTTAATTTTTTTTGGTGATTTCACACATGTAGATAATGCACCACTTTTAAAGCTACCAGACTGTGTACTGTCCTGTTAACCCATGTATTTTGCTTTTATCATACCAGGGTATAACAACCTTTTCTTAATTATATGTTTTCTGTTACATAGATGTGTTGTAATTTGCTTATTTCCACATTTTGCAGAGCACTGGAATTGAAGTCAGGACCTTGCCTATTGCAAACAAGTACTCTACCACCAAGCCGCGCTTCTGCTCTTTATTTACTTTTTATTTGGAGCCTGGGCCTCTGAGTTCTCCAGACTGACCTTGACCTTGTGACCTTTATGCCTCAGCTCCCTTAATTGGCTAGGACTTTAGGCATGTGTTAAGCTGGCTAATCATCTTTACTCTCAAGGACTTTGGGGGACTATGTCTAGTCTTTTTCTGTAACTTGTAATGACCAATTACAGTGCAGGGAGTAACAGTAGACTCATGTCACCATGCACAGGAATAAATGTATGCCCAGGACTCATTGTCACGGATAGGGCTTCCGGGTCAAAGGAGGCAAGCATTTCTAATTCTATAATGCGCAAAGGTTGGAGGAGTACAGGGGCGGTGATTTAGCAGGGGGTACCAACTGCCGTCTAAGTCAGAAAGGCTTGTCCATTAAAGATATCTGAGCACGTGATGGTGTCTTAATGAAGCTGGTGAGGTCCAAGCCTGGAGATAATGGTGTGGCTGGGAAGGCAATGGGGAAGGCAGACTATTGGGAGGAGGGCATGCGATTTTAGGGGAAATGAAACCGAGTGAAGTCTTGACTTATGCTCATGGTGGCATGGCTTTTGGTGAGTGCTTCACTTCTGGGAGTTCGGTATCCACAGCTGTAAAATGGAGATATTAATACTAGCCCTGTAAGCTGCTGGAGGGACTAAAGGAAAGCATGTAATGAGCAGTTGCTAGGATGTCTGGCACATAAGGCATGCTCAGAATATAACTGGAGCTTCTGAGAGTGGGCAATAAAGTCAGTGGTAACTTGTCTGATCAGATAACCATCAGGATCCACACGGTTTTTTGTTATGCTGAGTCCTTACTTTGTGATGGGCACTATGTTTACTGTTTCTTTTATCCATTTATTTCTACTTGTGTGTATATGTGTATGTGTGCATGTATGCATGTGTATGTGTATATGTGCATGTATGCATGGTGTATGTCCTGTATGCATATGTGCATGGTATGTGCATGAGCATGTGTGTGCCATGTGCATATAGTGTGTGTATATGTTTGCGTCTGTGTGCACTCAAGCACACACAAGCATGTGAAGGTCAGAGGATAACTTACAGAATTTTGGTTTACTCCTTCTACCCTGTGGGTCCTGGGAATCAAACTCGGGTTGTCAGGGTTGGTGACAGGTATCTTACTGGTAAGCCATCCACCACCATGAGTTAATGGTTTCTCATGAAATACCGCTCTTACGCCTCACCCTGAAGTGCATTTTCCTTCACACACATTACCATAGAAAGATGAAGGCAGAGGGGTTGAGTTTGCTGCTCAGTGACCAACAGCGGGTAAGAGGTAGCAGAGTTGATGTCGGAGGCTCTGCAGGTTGTTTTCAATGCATGTGCTTTGGGCTAAGGAGCTGAGCACAGGTGTGCTGGTGATGAAGGGCATGCTGAGTGATGGTTCCCACTGGGAAGTCAGCCACATTCTTACCTCAGTGGCCCAGCCCAGCTTCCTTATCTTCTAGATGACATTCTGTTTAGAAAGATATGCGCCACATATTTTTTTTCAATGTGGAACCTAGGCCATGTATAATATGTATATACACACACACATATATGTACATGTATATATATGTATATATATGCATGTGACACAAAAGTGGGTGGGCTCTGGGAAGATGACCTCACACAAGAGCACTTGCTGGGCAAATATAAGGACCTGATTCCTAATCCTCTAATCCATAGAAACATATCCAGATGTAGTCTCATGTACCTGTGAGCCTGGCTCTGGGGTGTTTCTGGCTGGAGTCTCTGGGGCTTTTCTGGCCACAAGCCTAGCTCGGGGTTCAGTGAGAGACCCTGGCTCAAGGGAACAGGTGAGAGTGACAGAGAGGACAGGTGGTGTCCTCCTCTGGCTTTCCTCAGAAAACTTGCACGTGTGCATAAATGCCGCACTCACATGTACACACAAAATAAAACCAAAACCATAAAAATAGCGAAACAAAGCAAAACAAAATCAGAAGGGGGACTACTTGGGAAGAGAGGGAGGAGCAAGACAAGAGAGGGCAGTGTGAAGTGAACAGTAAGATGCAGGATATGTTTAATAAAAATGTATATACACATCCATATATGCATGTAGTACCGATTAATTAGAAGAGAGTCCAAGAACTTGAAAGAAGAGAAGGAGGAGCCTATAGGAGGGCTTGGGAGGAGGAGAGGGAAGGGGAGAATGATGTAGTTATATTATAATCTCAAAACATAAGAGAAGCAACAAAAATGTCCTTATGCAGCAGATCGCTTTGTACCACAGACACATGCCCATAGAGACTTAAGATCTCGCCGTTGAAGTCAGATGTGTTTCAGAGTCTCCTTGAATCAAGGTCTGCCTTAGATGCTCTTCTAACAAGTCAAGTTAAGAATAAGCACGGTCTGACTGTAAAAACAGTCTTTGTTTTCCTTGCTTACCAGATGGCCCTAAAATGGCCTTTGACTTACGGTCCCACTGCAGGATGAGTTTGAAATCAGGAGAAGACTGTTTTTCTTGCATGAAAAATAGTCACAATGCTTGAACAACTTCATACACACATACATATAAATCCATACACACATAGACATACACATATAAACACATATACACACACAAGTACACACAAATACACACACTCATACAATATGCACTTAGAGATATACACATAAAATTACACAGATAAACACATACATACATGCACATATGCATACACATGTATATACAAGACACCGACACCCAGACCCCAGACTCACTTTTTTCTCCTCTCTCTCTCTCTCTCTCTCTCTCTCTCTCTCTCTCTCTCTCTCTCTCACACACACACACACACACACACACACACAAACACGTACACTTTTGCATACATGCACACACTCATGCGTTCCATCCCAGGCTGAATTCTCAGTGTCAGTTGTCTTGGTGAACTTCAAGAATCTGCTACACGGGAAGCTGTTCATGTCCAACCCTTTTTGTTTCTAGTACCACTGAATAGGGGGTGCCGTGCTTAAGGAGGTGCTCAGGTTAAGCAGAGACATGGGTAAATGCCTGAGTTCAGAAAGAGTTTTGCCACAGAATCCTTAAGCATATTATTGCCCTCATTGTCATGGAAACCAGGCAATATTCCAGCCAAGCATGACCTCAGCAAAACCACCTGCATACGACGGAGAGGCTGCAGTGGGACACTCTGTGGGAAAGTCTCTGCTTCATAGAGGAGCGAGATCTGTCTGCTCAGTGGGCTCCTGGTGCTCGAGGGTCCTCAACAGCTACCCATGAATATGGAGGAGTTCGAGTTACTCAGATGTCTTGGCACGCAGTGCCAACCCCTGCCATTCCTAAATTCATTTCCCAGCTAGGGGAGGCATATTCCCAGCTATAATTTTATTGACAAAGGCCTCTAATCTGGTGCAAAGTCTGAAGGCATATTTGTTTAACAAGTTACTCAATTAACCAGCCAGAGAACAGAGGCAAGCTTCCTGCAGATGTGTGGCATTCACAGCCCTTCTGACTTTGGAAGTTTTTCTTGTGGGTCGTGAAAGAGGGACGCAGTCTGCAACTTTCTCCTCCTGCTGTGTTTGCTGCTGGGCCTCTTCTAATATTAGATCAAAAGTGATTAATAATATTGCATTTCAAGGCTCTTAGGTTTGTCAGATTTTCCATCTAAAAGCATATAATTATAGATTATTTTTAAAAACTAAAGAAAGAAATCAGCCATGAACCACAATCTAACTTGTCCACAGCCCCGTGGACATATTTGTCCGGGTGGTTTTGTATACATAATTTTACATACAATTATGAGCATTTGTGTTCTGTCCATAGCACATTGCAATTTATTTTAATCATCATTAGGAATTTTCTGAACATACAGAAGACAAAACATTATAACAAATACCTGACTATTCAACACTACACAGTAACATTTACCATGTTTCATTTGTCTATATTCTTCATTCCTTTTTCTGCAGTGATTTAAATTAAATCTCAGACTTTCGGGTATTTAGCTACCTACATTAGTGGCTCTCAGCTGGGGACAGTTTTGATGTCCATTCCCCCAAGGGACATCTAACAGTGTCTGAGAGAGATTTGGTTGCCCCCATAAAGAAGCCATGTGTAAGCTAGGGGTACTGCTAAACTCCCATAATGTCTGCTTCTCCTTAGGGAGAAGTCACCCCATCTTAAATGTTGGTGGGGCTGGAAAAACTTCCTACCACACTGTTAGAAAATGCAGGTCGGTGAAATGTAAAACCCCACCTTTCACTGTGGTGGTTTAAATGAGAAATGTTCCCTATAGACTCATTAGGTCCACAGTTGGTGATGCTGACCAGGAGGGGGGTTAGGTGGTACAGGTTTGCTGGAGGAAGTGAGTCTCTGGGGGGTGGGGTGGGCTTTGAGAGTTCATAGTTTCTCTGCATTCTCAGTTCATTCTCTCAGCTTCCTGCTGACATTACTGCTGCTTTCTGCCATGCCTCCCAGTCACGAGGGACTTTTAGTCCCCAAGAACCATAAGCCACAATAAACTCTTTCTTCTATAAGCTACGTTGGATCATGGTGTTTATCACAACACCTGAAAAGTTGCAGATATAAGCATATATCACTGTCATTTCTCCAAAGCCAGTTCCTCAAGAACCATTTAGTCCCTAGTTCTTACGTCCTCTAAAGGACTCTAAAACGTCCTTTGCAGCTGCTTTTGGGCAAACATTTTCTCCTTTTAGTAGCAGCTTTTAAGAACTCTCATTGTAAATGTCTGGGAAATCATCAACCTAATAGGTTGATCAAAATTTACTCAAAGGATCCAAAATTTTCAGAGATTGGTTTTGTTTCTGAGGCTCAGGCAAATTGTATCTATGTAAAGAGTAAGGTCTGCCTCTATTTCACCCTCTGTTTCTTTTACTTGCTTGTGTCCTGGCTTGGCCTCACAGTGAATACAGTGTGGAGGTGAGCTTTTGTGTCTTGCTCCTGATGTTAGAAGGTTCAGGGTTTTGGCCATTCTTAGGCTACTTGTAGGTTTCTCATTGTGGACCACTGCGTTAGAGATACTCTAATGTAGCCAGTAGCTACAGAGTGTGAGTCCTGAAGAACGAGAGACAGTTCCTCTTAGCATCCTGCCATAGGCAGCATGATGAGGTCTTGGAGGAAGTGAGAGCCTTTGTGCAACATTGGATTTCTGACTCCCAGAGTTTTCCAGACAAGGGCTAAGCTCCGTATTACACGACTAGCTTCCACGCTAGAAGTCACAAGGCTCTGATGAAATTACGTTATAATTCAAGGTTGTGTTGCAGGTAAAGTGGGAGAGAGAGAGACTCAGCTGTGAGGTCCCAACACCTCTCTGTGAGTCCCTGAGGGTGAGAACTCTGGGGGATATACCTTGATTTTGGGGAGTCAGAGCAGCAGCTAGAGACCCATGATCGAATACTTTTTAGTTTCACGGAGTGTTTTTGTTTTGAAAGACTGACTACAGTGACAGATTCCCGTTCTGCCACCATCTCCCTGCTTGGTTGTGACATTATTGTCCTTTCATTACATCATGGAATTGATTTGCTAGTATTTTTTTGTGCCTGTATTCATGAGAGATTGATGTATTTTGTTTTTGCCTGTGATATCATCATTAGTTAAGTACTAGGGCTGTGCTGGCCGTGCAGATGAAGTGATAGCATCTCCTGTGCTTCCTCAAAGTTAGAATTGCTATTACTTTAATTTTAAATATTTTGTTGAGCTTCCTTGGGAACTTGCTAGGCCTGAAGCTTTCACTGGGAGAAGGTTCTATAAATTTAATTTCTTTAATAGGTAGGACTGATTTGTTTTTCTATGTCTTCAACCTTAGTCATTTGTGATTTTATTTAATTAAACAAAACTCTCAGCTTACTGGCCTGATACTGCTTTCATATTTATTGTCTCTTTTAATACTTGTAGGATCTGTAGTGATGTTATATGTTTTATTTTAAGTATTGGCAATTTGTTTCCCCTCCCCTGTTTTTCTTATCGTGGAAAATTTATATTTTCACTTGATTTTTAGTATTTCCTTTAGCTCTAAATTTGTCTTGCTCTTATTTTCGGCCTTCTTAAGATGAAAGATTATATTTTACTCAATATATATGTTTATTTTTCCCTCTAAGTATTGCTAAACTTTCTCACACACTTGAATATATTTCATTATTATTTAGTTGCAAATATTCTCAGATTTCTTTTCTGAGATCTTTGATCTGCAAGACTGGGAATTATTTACCAGTAAGTGGAAGATTTTTCTGTATATTTTCCTATTGACAATTTCAGTTTGTTTTTATTTTGTTTCAATTTGAATTATTTCATCCTTGATTTCCTATAAAACTTGTTCTATGGCTCAGAATGTGTTGTTTTGCTGACGCTTCCATATGTACTGGACTGTGACTCTTTTGCAGTTGTTCATCTTTTCTGCCATGTTAATTTTTATTTATGAGTTTTGGGGTGCTGTTATTTGGTGCATGCACATTTATGACTATTCTGTCTTTACTTCACTGATACAGATACAAGCCACCATCCCTGGGTGCTGGGGATTTAAACACAGGTCCTTTTGCTTGCAAACCGAATACTCTAACCCACTGAGCAATGTCTCCAGCAACTCTATTAGGTTAAAAAACAATCTTAGCTATTTTAACGTCTCTTTAAATAATTCCAATGTCTGGATAATTTCTGGGTCTATTTCTAGTTATTGCTTTCCATTAACCGAGGCCACATTTTACTTTTGTCTTTTAAGCACGTTACTAATGTGTCCATTCTGGGAGTTTTGTAAACAGGTGAGGATTTTCAAATGCATTTCCTGTAGAAAACAGCATGCTGTTGTATATACCAGCAGGAGCTGCATCCACCGAGCACTCTTTCAGCTCAGCTGGGACCGGCACAGCTCTACTTCCGTCCAGTTTACCATCAGATTTAAACATTTTCATGACAGGATCAAAATCTTCCCTCCATCGGTGCTGGAATCTTAGCATTTGGGATTCCAGAAAACTGCCTGAAATTCAAGGCTGGGCCTTGGTCTATGGGCCTGGGCGGGACTCCTACCCCACAGTGTGCAACCCTGCATTTTTGTTTACTGGTCTCATTCATTTTGCTCTCTGGACCTGTGAGAGCTACTCAATGTTGATTCCCTGCTTGCGTCATTCGGAAGGAACAGCCCCGTAAAGTCTAGAGTGTCTAGATGGGGGTGGGGTCCTCTAGGTTCTGCTCTTGCTCTCGAGGTTGCCAGGTAGGTGAGCAGCCACAGGCTTTGGGCGGTGTCTGCTGGCTGGCGCATCTTTTGGCGTGACTGTAGGTTCAGCTCAGCTCTCCCACTCGGCTTCAGGCTTACATTTTGCAGAGACCCTGCGTATGTCTGTGTGTGTGTGTGTGGGAGGGGTGTTTTTTCACATCTCCCTTCTGAACCCCTGGTTTTAGTCTATTACTGAAGGCCGGTAGGGGAGTGTTGGCAGGCGGGAGGCTGTGTCTGTACTCTTGTTGGTTTGTAGACTTTGGGGTATTATTTTCTCTCCTTGCTTGTCATCTTTCTTCCTCCTGTTATCCCGCCAAGGATAAGATTACGGATAAGCCTCTTCTCTCCCCTGGTGTGGTTCTAATTTTCTGAATTCTCTGTGTTCTTAGCTCACTAAATAGTTTTTCCTCATGTATTTGAATGAATGAATGTGTATGTTGTGGGCACACGTGTGTCACAGTCGACATGCAGTGGTCAGAAAACCATTTGTGGGAGTCACCTCTTTACTTCCACCACGTGGGTTCTGGGGATCAAATACAGGTCCTCAGGGTTGGTGGCCTACAAACACCTTTCCCTACCGAACCATCTCTATGGCCCCTCCCCCTCTTTTTACAATTGTGGAGCTGAGGGTTGAGCCCAGGCCTTCTTGCTTCAGCCTACCAAGCAATGAGGTTATATTTCCCACTCTGTGTCCGACTCCTAATCTTTATTTAAAAGCCCTCATCTTAGTTATTTTGGGGGATGTGAGTGAGGACAAACAGCTTCTGTTTCTGGACTGGACGTAGAATGCCTACCAAGCACACTTCAGCAAAAACATTCATTTACATGGTGTGTTTAGTTTCACTAACATTCCTTGTAGAGTTTGGAGGTAGGAAGCGGAAAATAGCTAAAGAGTTCCCGCTTCATAAGAAACTGTGGTCTCGTTCCTGTGTTCTCGTTACTTCACAAACAATCATGTATTTAAAAAAATTTTGTTTTTATTTTATGTTTCTGGATGTTTTGCCTTCATGTCTGTGTACCATATTCATGTAGTACCCTTGTAGGCCAAGAGCGGGTGCCAGATCCCCTCGGACTGGAGTGATAGATGGTTGTGATTTGCCATGTGGGTGCTGGGAACCAAACCCTTGTGGTCTGGAAGAACAGCTGGTGCTTGTCACTGCTAAGCCCTCGCTCCAGCTCAACAGGCGTGCTTGTTAAGACAAGATCACCACAGGCATCCTGAACCTTGAGTTTTAGAATTATTTTTCCAGTTTACTGGGAAAATGCGATTATGGAAGATCTATCTTAACTACAGCTACCATATGGGACCAAAATCTCATGCTCCTTTTCTTGGGGCTGAGTTTATCTGGAGACTGAGCAAGAAAACCCCTCAAGCGTGGGAAATGTCAGAGCAGATCACAACAGCATCCCTTTCGTGTGTATTGTACTGTAAAGCAGATACCGGATTCTCACTGCTGCCTGTGGAGAAGGTATCATTTTACTTTTCTTTTCAGGTATTTTCTTATTTATTTAAAAATTAATTTTAAGGAGCACAACTTTGATTCTGGTACTCAGGAGGCAGAGGCAGGAGGGTCTCTTTGAGTTCAAGGCCAGCCTGGCCTACATAATGAGTTCCAGGACAGTTAGAGGTACACAGAGAAACACTGTTTTGAAAAACCAAAAAGAAAACTAATTTTAAAGTTAGCATACACACTAATGATTTTGTTATGACCTTTTCAAACACATATGCCAAGATGCTTTGTTCTCGTCTGTCTTCCACTGCCACCCACCTCCACCCCTCGCTAGTTCACCTCCTCCCCCAGAAAATCCCTTTCTGCTTTCATGTCACGTGTGTTTCATTATTCTCTTTTCCTGTTCTCCACCACGAGGCCTCTTTCTCTCCTGCCACAGTCTGCTTTCTAGTTTCATCTCACACACACACACACACACACACACACACACACACACACACGCACACCCCTCCAGGTTCTACACATGCCGTAGTTGTCTTCCTGAGTCTGGCTTGTTTTACCTAAGGTACTAATTCTCAGTTCTGCCCATGCAAGTGCAAGTGCCACGATTTCATTCTTCTGTATGGCTGAACGAACGGCGGCTGTGTAAGCATCCCACATTTTTCTACTGATGGGCATCTAGGCTGATTTCAGTCTCGATTGTCCTGAAAAGTGCAGCAATAAAGACGGCTGTGCAGGCGTCTCCGTGGTACGTCCACTTAGGTGTGTACAGTGGAACGGTGTAGTTCCATCATGTGGGTTCTGTTTTAGTTTCATTGAGAAGCGTCTATACTGATTTCCACAGTGGCTGAACTTTCGTTCTTCCTTTCTTTTTTTTTTTTTTTATAAATTTATTCTTTGTGTCTTTCACACTGTGCATCTTGATCCCATCTATTTCCCCATCCCTGCGTATCCACCCTCTGCCCTTGCAACACTCCTCCCAAAAGAAAATAAAATTTAAGAAGAAAAAAGAAAAAAAAGGAAAAAAATCTCGTCATGGAAGCTGTAGTGTGGCAGCGAGTCACACAGTAAACCCTTTTGTCCCTATATCTTTACTTGTGAGTGCTCATTGCAAAGAGTCATTGGTCTGGTTCGAGCCTCTGGTTTCTGCTACACTATTGATAGTCACTGGGACTCCTCTTGGTTATCCTATGGTTGCCCTGTGTCGCGGAGATCCTGTAGCTTTGGATCTGCAGGACTGGGCCCTTCATGTTCTTCTGCAGGTCATGAATGGGCTGGATGTTGGGTGAGCCAACTCATAACCCTGGTGCTGGGTTGGTCAGTCTGTCAGCGCTCCCCTGTCCTCACCACCAGGGGGAGCTCTCCAACATTGTCCCGGCTAGTTCACCCCTTACAACAATGAGCAAGGGGCTGGGCAGGTTCTTCTGAGTCTCCCACACCTACACCATCAGGAACAGCTCTACTGTGTTGCCCAGGCAAGGGCTGCATTTGTTTTGATTCCCACTAGGGGTGCATAAAGGTTCCAGAGGATTTGCTTCTTACAGAGTTGGGGGAAAGGGGCAGAGATTTGAGGACAGGATTAAAACCAGGCTGGTCTGAGTCCAAAATCTCAATTTGGATGAGATTTGGATCTCGTCTGAACCCAGCTAACGTTATCTGTGTCTTTCAGCTGTAGCTGAAGAATGCCGTGTAATGACTCCAAAGCTCAGACTTCTTCATTCTTCTTGGTCTGCTGTTTGTTTCAAAATCCCACACGATTCTCTCCTAATCATTTACTGAAGAAAAATGTGTTGAACACCTTCCAAGGTGTTCTTCTGGGAAGTAGAACCTAATTAAACACTACCCAGTCCTGCCTTTCCCCGCTCTGTATTCTCAAGAGGAGGGACAGACAATGAATGCATAGAATATACAGTATTCAAGATACTGATATAGCGGAGACCCGTCCTAACTCACCTGTGGTTCGATGACATTAAATAGAAGATTCTAGAAATACAAGTAAGTTCTAAACTGTGTCCTCTTCTGAGCAGCATGAGGGGGTTGTGTCCTGCCACGTTCTCTTGAGGTCGGAATGAGCTCACTGTCCACAGTATCCACGCTGTGTACTGTGTTTACCTGCTAGTCCTAGGCTGTTTAGAGATCAGCTGTCACAGTCTTAGTAACTCAGGGCTGTCATAACGGCCTCTGAGTACAAGTGTCATGGCGCTGCTGATTCAGACACGCCCAAGAGAAACTGTGCGCTGTTTCCTTGGAGAGAAAAGATCAATCCTGGTTTTTTAATTAGGAAGGGAACAAAGTCACACGCCAGAGCTACTAAGATGAGCGGACAGATGAACCTAACTGCACCACTGCAAGCAAGCGAGGAAGGAGAAATCCAGGCGAGTTTTGCAAACCTCATTCCTCCCCCACAGTGCCCGGTTAAGATGGAGAAGGATTTATGCTTGTTTATGTCTAGAAAAATCAGTCTACATAGAGTTCAGTAGGAGTCAACACCCCCCCCCACTTCTCAGATAAAGGAGGACCCCTGTAATGGAGCCTCGCAGAGGGCATGCGGACTGTCGCAAAGTCACCCCAATTCTCTGTGTGCCTCTAAAACCTGGCATCTCGGTTCATTCTCCTGATTTGAGCCATCCTGCTATCTCTTTGTTTCACTGTCTCCATCTAAACGGTGCCCTGGGGGACTCACATTTCATAACCAAAGCTGCCTATCAAAGCATTTTGCTAAAGAAAATATATTTAGTCTGGAGAGAAATAATCCCGCTCCCTCGGGGACAGAAGCAGTTTCAGTCAGGGGTGGTTTAAAATGGCATTTCCTACCCTGCCTGTCAGTCACAATTACATTTTTTCTTCTTTGTTTAAAATTGGGGGGGGGGGACAGGGTGAAGATGTGAAGGGAACACCCTAAGGAAAGGAAACATACTGTGGGGTACCTGCCGCGTTCCAGGCCTGCCGCTCCAGCTGTGTGCTCAACGAGCTCCCGGTGGCGTGAGATTGTTCCCACTTTCCTAGTGGGAAATCGGAGCCTTGCTGCAGCCGCGGCTGTAAGGCTGGATTCCTGTGTGTCACCCCAACATTTATACCACTCTGCTGTTTCTTTGGTGTTTTGAGATTGAATATAACGAAGCCCCACTAGGTCTGGAGCTGACTATGACCGAGGAGACCCTCTCGGTCACATCTCTGTGTGTGTGTTTGTGTGTGTGCACATGTGGAAGCCAGAAGATGATGCTAGGTGTCTTCTATCATTGCTTTCCATCTAAGTTTCTTGAGACAGAGGACCTGGGAGCCCATGGATTCATCTAGGTGGCTGACCAGCAAGTTGCAAAGATCTTCCCGTCTGCTCCTCTCCAATGCTACTCATCCCCTGGCTTTTACAAAGGTCCTGGGGCCTCTGAACCCAGGTCCTCGTGCTTGGGTAGTGAGCACGTTTCCCCCTGACCCCCTGACGTGCTTGTCTCCTAACCTTTGTGACTAGACCTGGGGTCTGGCTCCTGCTTTTAAGTCTCTGTGGTGGGGACGGACTGTTTTCTGCAATAACAGAAGAAGGCAGCCGGGTCTTGGGGGAAATCAGAGAGTTCCCAGGGCACCAGGCAAATGAATGAATTCCACTGATCTTGTTTGCTTCCTTATGGGATCATCCATCATGATTTAACAGCCCAAAGCCCAGAGTAGCTCCAAGCGAGCTTCTTGCCCACAGCCGCAGACTCCGTAACTCAGGGCTGGAAAACGGGTTTTTATTCCTGGCACCTGCATTATGGCCATTATTGTACACTGTACACAGAGTTACCTTGTAATTCAGTCTTTCTTTTGCATGCTGTCATAGGCTGGTGAATGGTTAGAATTCCCTCCCTTGAACCTCACCGTGATAAACACATTCCTGGGATATAATCCAAGCAGATATACATTAGGGCCGACTGTACTCCCAGGACAGGGCTCTGAGAAGCTCATGGCATTGAACTACTGTCCCACTTGTTTGACCTCATTTCAGATGGTCTTAATGCAGGGTTCGAACCAACCGCACTTCAGGGCAGGCCCCATGCTCAGGAGCAGCTGTCAACACAAATAGGGCTCTATGCTTCTTTTCCTAGTGGCTTTCTTTCTTTCTTTCTTTTTTTTAAGAAGGATAAAGACCACTAAGTTGGGTGAGTACAGAGAGGAGGATCTGGGAGCAGTTAGGGGAGAAGACACATTATGATAGACACACTGTATAATATTTTCAAAGAAAAGACTATTAAAATGAAACAAGGAAATCTATGTAAAATACGCCACAGGGCAAGGTGAAGCCCCACGGTATTAAGGAGTCAACCAACAACAACAACAAAACCAGCAAAACCCACCTGGATTAGGAGCTGAAGCACAGTTTGGTGGTTAAGAGCACTTCCTGCTCTTGCACAGATCCACGTGATGGCTCAGAACCACCTGTAACTGCAGATCCAGGAGATCTGGTGCCCTCTTCTGGTCTCTGTGATCACTGCATGCATATGGCACATGGACATGGAGGCAAAATGCTCAGACACATACATTTTTTAAAAAGTAAGATAAACTCTTGTTGTATGATAAGGCCTCTCTTGGGTATATTCCCAAGAGTGGTATTGCTGGGTCCATGGGTAGGTTGATCCCAAATTTCCTGAGAAACCTCCACACTGCTTTCCAGAGTGGTGGCACAAGTTTGCATTCCCACCAGCAATGGATGAGTGTACCCCTTTCTCCACAACCTCTCCAGCAAAGGCTATCATTGGTGTTTTTGATTTTAGCCATTCTGACAGGTGTAAGATGGTATCTTAAAGTTGTCTTGATTTGCATTCCCCTGATCGCATGACCTTAGGTGTCCTTTGGCCATTTGAACTTCTATAGCAGCATTGTTTGTAATAGCCAGAACCTGGAAACAGCCTAGATGCCCTTCAGTTGAAGAATGGATGAAGAAAGTATGGAATATATACATTTTAGAGTACTACTCAGCAGTAAAAACAAAGACTTCTTGAAGTTTGCAGGCAAATGGATGGAAATAGAAAACACTATCCTGAGTGAGGTAAGCCAGACCCAAAAAGAGGAACATGGGATGTACTCACTCATATTTGGTTTCTAGCCATAAATAAAGGACATTGAGCCTATAATTCGGGTTCTTAGAGAAGCTAAATAAGAAGGAGAACCCAAAGAAAAACATATAGGCATCCTCTTGAATATTAACCTTCATCAGGCGATGAAAGGAGACAGAGACAGAGACCCACATTGGAGCACCGGACTGAAATCTCAAGGTCCAAATCAGGAGCACAAGGAGAGAGAGCATGAGCAAGGAACTCAGGACCGCAAGGGGGATACCCACACACTGAGACAATGGGGATGTTCTATCGGAAACTCACCAAGGCCAGCTGGCCTGCGTCTGAAAAAGCCTGGGTTAAAACTGGTCTCACTGAACATAGCGGACAATGAGGACTAACTACTGAGACCTCAAGAACAATGGCAATGGGTTTTTGATCCTACTGCACCTATTGGTTTTTTGGGAGCCTAGGCAGCTTGGATGCTCACCTTACTAGACCTGGATGGAGGTGGGTGGTCCTTGGACTTCCCACAGGGCAGGGAACCCTGATTGCTCTTTGGGCTGACGAGGGAGGGGGACTTGATTGGGGAAGGGGGAGGGAAAGGGGAGGCGGCGGTGGGGAAGAGACAGAAATCTTTAATTAATTAATAAAGAAATAAATAAATTAAAAATAAAATAAAATAAAAAAGTAAGATAAACTCACTCACTCTCTCTCTCTCACACACACAAATACACATAAAATAATACATTAAACTTTAAATCTGTGTTAGTGAACCCACTGGGAAGTCAACCTCCTTGCCTTCCCATCTTGCACTCTCCTACAGAGACCCACTGCTGGGGTTTTGCCTACCTTCTATACGATGCTTATACCCATAGATGGATGGCCAGTGGTTGATCCATTGATTGGTATTGAGTTATTGCAGTGGGAAGTGTTATTGTTGGGAGATGTAACTGCTCCGAGTGCTGAGGATAAGTGACTGTTGAGTGCTCAGCCCCCCAAAAGACGCCCATATCACTCCCCATAAGGCTCAGGGAACACTGTGGAAAAGTGTGAGGGGAGACTGTGAGAGCCTGAGGGTGGGAAGGTGTGTTGTCATGTGCTGTCTTCTGGATAAGACATGGCTACGGCACCCAAGAATTCATTGCAGCCGTGGTCACGGGCACAGTACCGAGTTCTTCGACATTCGAAGTTAATGGTTGCTAGGGAAGTGGCGGCCATTTTCTTCACTGGTGTAGCCACGGGTAAGTTGCCGATGCCTCATTAAATAATCTCTCACCATGCTCATGGAAGACCACTCAACTCACAACGAGAGATGCAAAAGTAGAGGGGAGGACTCGCTGGGAAGAAAAGGGGCTCATGGGAGTGGGTGGGGAAGAGGGGGGGCAAATGCAGAGTATGGTCAATATACATTATACACATGTATAAAATTGCTGGGGAATAACCATTCTATTTAAAAAGAGGCCTCGCAAGATGGCTCAGCAGGTAAAGGCACTTGCTACGAAAGAGTGAGGACCTGAGTTCATCAACCCTTGAAACCGTATCAAAACGCAAGGAGAGAATTGACTCTGCAAAGTGACTCCTGTCTTCTATCTCCACAGGTGTGACATGGGGACATGTTTCTCCTCACACACATCTGCCTGCCTATCTATCTATCTGTCTGTCTGTCTGTCCGTCCGTCCGTCCGTCTATCTATCTATCCATTCATCTAGATATGCACATATATGATTTGGTTGCATATTTTTTTTGCAGTGTAAGAGGCCTTTATCCCAAACCCTTGCTGAAGTGGGATGTACCTCAAGCAGTTACTTAGTAAGCACTTCTCTCTTGACTACACACACACAAACAGACACAGTTCTGCAACAATGTTTTACGGTGCCATCTTTCTCCTCTGAACAGTTACAGAAAGCATGATACCTTTAATTTAAACGGGGAAGTCAATTGTCCAAGGACAGAGGCAAGCTGCCCACATCTTTTGGTGGTATAATAATCATACGCACACACACACACACACACACACACACACACACACACACAAAAACCCTGTACTTTAAACAACACACTCGCAGAAGTAGAATTCCTGGGTGAGCGAAAGAGAACGAATGACCTTTCACAGCTTTAGTAGAAAGGTAATTTTCTTTTGGAGCTAGAAGCGGGTCTCAAACTCCTGCTCCTACTGTCTCATCCATTGAAATGCTGGATTTACAGGCTTCTGCCACCACACCCAGCACAACTGGTCACTTCTGCAAAATTGCCTCCTAAATCAGCCGTACACATTTATGTTCTCATCAGTGAGAGCTTCAGAATGTCTGCTTTCCAGTCCCCAACAGCAGAAAGTTTCAATGGTTTACTTTGTTTTTGTTTTTCTTTTTTTTAAATTTATTTATTTATTAAAGATTTCTGTCTCTTCCCCACCGCCGCCTCCCCTTTCCCTCCCCCTTCCCCAATCAAGTCCCCCTCCCTCGTCAGC
>NW_026067926.1:8883656-8897714 GCF_014885135.2 Alexandromys fortis | reverse complement strand
GACCAGTTTTAACCCAGGCTTTTTCAGACCCAGGCCAGCTGGCCTTGGTGAGTTCCCTATAGAACATCCCCATTGTCTCAGTGTGTGGGTGCACCCCTCGCGGTCCTGAGTTCCTTGCTCATGCTCTCTCTCCTTGTGCTTCTGATTTGGACCTTGAGATTTCAGTCCGGTGCTCCAATGTGGGTCTCTGTCTCTGTCTCCTTTCATCGCCCGATGAAGGTTAATATTCAGGAGGATGCCTATATGATTTTCTTTGGGTTCCGTCTGTTTTTGTTTTTCAAGACAAGGTTTCTCTGTGTAACAGTTCTAGCTGTCTTAGAAAGATCTGCAGACCAGGCTGGCCTTAGACTCACAGAGATCCGCCTTCCTCTGCCTCCTGAGTGCTGGAGCAAAGATCTGTGCCATGTGCCTCCACCACCTAGCTACTTGTTTACATTTTTTACAGCCTTTAAAAAAATTATTTTGAGACAAGGTCTCTTGTAGCTCAGGCTGGCCTCATCCTGATCCTCCTGCCTCCACCAGGCATGTGACACTTGCCTAGCTAGATTTTGCCACCATCTGTTAAATATTTTTTAAAACATCATATTTAAACTCTTACTTTATTGGCCAATCACACAGCTGACAGGGTCTCACTGTGTAGCTCTGACTCGCCTCGAGCTTGCATAGACTCTTCTGTGATTACCTCCCAAGTGATGAGACTACATCTTCCATGAACCTTGCATAGCATGTCTTTTTTTTTTTTTGGCTGCATAATTTTTAAATCAGTTTCCAGTGTGCAAAGATGGCTTAGGCACTAGACAAACTGAAGCAGCCATCATCCCTTTTGACTAATTATATTTCAGTATTAATCTCTCCGTTTTTCTCCCAGGCATTATCCAGTACCTGTCCATCCATATAGGTGAGACATTATCTGACTTCTCTTACAGATGTGTGGCATATGGCCGGCTGCCTGTGGAATATGAGCAGATGTGGTGCGTGCAGTCCCAGGTCCCAGCACCTGAAGGGATGAGCTTGCAACTCATCCATTCCCCCTCTCCCTCTAAGCTGGAGCTTGATGCTATTCTGGGGAACCTGGTTCAGTACTCTAGAAATAAGAACAAGTATATGGAAAGAGACAGACCCATGAATAACTGCAAAGTATGACAGCCTGGAACGATCTCCCTCTGCATCCATCTGTGAACAGGAAACCAAGACACACTTTATTTGAGCCACTCTGCTTTAGTGGTCTCATTTACTAGCTCGTCAGCCCAATGACCAGGCAGGATCAGGAGCGGAGAACAGAGGCTCCACCTCACTGATGAACAAGGAGGAAAAATTTCCTGTGTCTCACCTGGTGAATAGTTAACACGTAAAACACAAGCTCGTTGGGATACTCCTGTGCATGAGTGGGCTCCTTGGCATCCATCTACCATCTATCCATCTGCTGTGTCAGTCATTTATCATCTACCATCTATCGATCACCCATGTATGTACTTATGCTTCTATTCATCTAGTGGCCTATCATCTACCTATGTTTCTATCATTTCTATCATCTATCTATCTATCTATCTATCTATCTATCTATCTATCTATCTCATAAATCAATAGTCTATATAAAATTTATCTATTTATAATTTATATATCACCTATCCATAATAGCATCTGTTCTTTCATCTATTTCTTATCTATAATCTATGTTTAATTTATTTATGTTTATTATGTACTATTGAACTCTTTCCTATCTATCTGTCATCTATCTGCTATCTATCCATTTATATTATATGCATATGTATATATTTATCTAGTTGGAGAAGGAAGAGGACAGAGCATCTTCTTCATAAACACAAGTCTACAGAAGGAGAATCATTTTGATGACAGGTTGTGTGTGGTGAGGAGACTGGGGCCTCAGGGTTCAGGATTTCGGGGCTCACAGTCTATTTTCATACGTTGTTCAAATCATGACTTTCTCATTTGAAGTGAGGACTTCAATACATATTTTATGAACTTTCAAAAAGGAATCGGATGAGATGGTGTATTTAAAGGTCCTGAACCAAAGTCTGGTAAAAAAAAAAATGAAATAAAAGACACCAAATTGTGGGCTGGGGAGATGGCTAAATGGGTAGAGCATTTGCTGCATAGGATGAAGATCTACATTCAGTCTCCAGAGCCTGTGTAAAGCTGGGCATGGTAGAACTGATCTGTCATCCCAGCTCTTCTATACTGAGATGGGAGATAGAGGCAGGAGAATCCCTGGGAGGTCACAGGCCAGCTAGCCCCGTGTACACAGTGACACAAAGAGACCCTGCCTCAAACAAGGTGGACAACAAGGACCAACATCCAGACTGTCTTGACTTCTACACGTGCACTGTGACATGCGTGGCCTCGTACGTGTACCCCCTTCTCTCTCTCTCTTCTCTCTCTCTCTCTCTCTCTCTCTCTCTCTCTCTCTCTCTCTCTGTCACACACACACACGTGCTAAGTAAGTTCTTTCCTTTTTTTTAAACAGCACTGGGTAGAGAACACAGGGCCCTGTGAGTGCCATTGAAGTGCTCTACCACTAAGCTACATGCCTAGCCCCACGAAGTCTCCTTCCCCAGGCCTAGACCTCTAATCATGTTTCAGCTACCTCTGCAAGACGTGCAAAGCTGGATATGGTCCGATCCTGGAAATTCTTTGGCTTTATCTCAGATGCCTTTGCCTTGCCGCAGTTTTCTGTGCCTCCCTGAAGCTCAGGGGTAACCTTCCCGCCAGTGCTGTGAGCACAGACTTCTTGCCTGCCGCTGTACCTGACAGCTGTATTTCTGCACGTAACTGGTCTTCAACATCGCATCTCAGAGAGATTGAAAGTTTCTTGCCAATTGTGGTTGTCAGGACGATGGCTTTCCGAGATGCCTGCACCCTAATCTACGGAGCATGGAAATACGTTCAGCGAGAGATCAAAAGGGCACGGAAGAAGAAGCTGTCATTGTTTCCTAACCTGCTAACCTGATGCAGGGATATTACCCTGGAGTATCCGCATGTAATCAGCCCCAGAAACCTGAAAAGTCAACCGTGGAAGCAGAAGCGACTCAGAGAAAGAAGCCTGGAGAAGAAGCAGGGCCAGAGAGAGGGTATGCTGCTGCTTTTGAAGACAGAGGGAGCAGCCACACACCAAGGGAATGTAGGCAGCCTCTTGAAGTGGAAAAGATTCTCTTCTAGATCTTGGGGAAGCTGTAGCTGGATGACAGAGTGAGTTTTGTCTAGTGACTAACTAGGTTTTAGCCTGGTAACTAAGTTTGGTCCAGTGACTTGATTTTGGCCTTACTATATTTATCCGCCTCAGTCTGTTGATGCGTAGCCTGGATGATCACACATATGTGTTGCTGGGTTTACAGGTAAGTTGGTACAGAGATGTAGGAAACTTTCTGGCCCATGCAATACCTCTTGCCCATGCCTTTCACACTCTTGCTTTAAGATTGCTGTCTGGTAGCTCAGGCTGGCTTCTGACTCATATATAGCTGAGGATGACCTTGAACATCCAATCCTCATGGACTGCCACGTCCAGTATATGTAGCGCTGGGGATGTAACCCAGGGTTCTACAGCTGATGGGCAAAGTACCTGCTCACTGAGCGACGTCCACAGCCTTTGTAACACACGTCCTCGTCCTCTCCATTTGGAATGCTCTCATCTGTCCACTTGATCTCTGGCCACAGGGCCTTTGCATGGCAACTGAAATGCCTACTCAGCTCACCAGTTAACCTGCCAGTGTCCGGGCCACCCAGCACATGTTTGACAAATGCTTATTGAATGTACAGACAAATGAAAAAGAACAAATGGAAATTTCAGAGCTCATTGCCCTCGTTGGTAGGGTTTCTTGTTTTGACGGGCTGTTTAGAATTTCTGAGAACGCACACGGAGATGGGAGGGCTGAGTGGAGGAAGATCATGTGACTGCTTATTAGGATACACAGACCAGGGATCTGGCAACTGGCCACGTCAGCTCCTAAACTCCAAGCTGGTTTTGGGAACAAAGGAGCTGGAACAGGTAGAAACACAAACTCAGACACACAGGTGCAGAGGCTGGAGAATAATTTCCAGGAGTCTGGTCATTCCTCTCACCAAGTGGGTTCTGGGGATTCAGCTACCAGGCTTGCTGATAGCAGGGACCTTTACCTGCTGAGCCATCTTGCCAGCATCCCAACCTATAATTAGTTGGTTGTAAATCTAGGGTGACCAGCAGAAGGGGGGTGGTGGTGAGTGTCCCTTTGAAAGCTTGGATGGGACCCTTGAAGTTTTGAACAGCCGGCACCAGTTCGGCTCCCTCACCATGAGACCCAGCCCTCTGCAGTCGCTGGAGTGTGTGTTTGTTTAATTAGGGCACCGAGTAGAGCCTCATCCGGTGGCAGATGTTGCCATGTGTAATGTAATAAATAAAAGTCTTTATAGGACCCAGCAGGCAGCGGAGCCTTCGGTTAGCAGATGGCAAAATATTAAGCTGGCAGAGCAATAACTTAACTGCCTGAATCAGCTGGTCCCTGCCCAGAATTGCTCCGACATGAATCAGCTTCATATAGGATATGTCACTCAGCCACTGTGCCCTCACCTGCCCTCCCTCTCCTTCCCGACAAGGCGGGTTTTTTACTTTGGCATCCTGTTATTAAAATCAGCTTCCAGGGATGGAATCCTGTAGCCCCATGAACTGGTTAATGAGAGGTGCACATTGGGCCAGGCTGTGTTCTTCCCTTGGGTAGGTGAGGGGGTGCCATGAGTGTGATGTTGTCCTTCAGGCCCAAGTCAGCCACAATGTATTACCGGGTTGCTGGACCCTTGGGGTGCTTGAACACCATCCCACTTGGCTGCAGAAATGCTCTTGGTGGGGACAGAAAGGTTGACTGCTAGACTAGAGGTGCCCGGGGAGAATGAAAAAGGGCCTTTTACTCTGAAAGCACAGAGTTTAGAAAGAGACCGTGTGTCATCTATAACATTGCCCAAGGGGGAGAGAGCGAGCGAGAGAGAATAGGGAGGACTGGCTTACCAAACACTGGCTGTGCTGATGTTTGTGTGGCTTAGGATGGTGTGGGTCATACGGGGACTCTAGTTAAGGATCTCCAGGGTCAAGGACTCTGTCTTCTCCATACCCCACAGGGTGGTAACCACTCCCTCCAGTCCCAGCACCTCTGCTGCACCAGGCATTGCCCTGAGACCGTGCAGTACATTCTAATGGATCCCCAGAACCCAAGTAAATACTGCATGAACATGGCTGCTCACTTGTAATTCCAGCCCCTGGAGCCAGAGACAGGGTCCCCAGAGCAAGCTGGCTAACCAGACTAGCCATATCAACAAGCTCTGGGTTTGATCGAGAAATCCTGCCTCAAGGAATAAGGTGAAGAAGCAATTGAGTAAGATTTCACACATCAACTTGGGTGCCCATGCACACTCAAGTGTGGCCATGCACATGCAGACATTCATGTACACATATGTATACCACTGCCCTACAAAAATAGAAAAAGAAAAAAAATGAAACAAATACAAATGAAGGAAAATGCTTCTGGGAGAGAAAAAGACATGATTGGGTGTGGCAGATGTGAATGAAAGGGTGTGTACATGTGCATTTGTGTATGCATATGCACGCAGATGAGTATTGTGGGAAGATGTGAACAAATTTATGCTCACACCAGGAAGGGAACCAATGCCATACCAAAGTATAGGTTCCACCAAATTCCAGCTTGATGAGTAAATTTTATTGCTGTTATTTACAGGAATATGATTGAAGGGGTACTTATAGGATCAACAGGTCTGTCTTTTCCAGGTCATTTCATTGGTCTGAACCTCTTCTAGAGATCTTGACTAGTCTCTGCTTCTTTCAGGCGGTTCAGTTTGTCTGGCAGTGACTCTCAGCAGTCTTTACCGCTTATATACTCTAGTGGGAGGGAGGAGACTAGTGAATCTGATTAGTTTCAGGGACTTCCTGAAGTCTTTGCCTTGTTTACTTCTGGAGCTTAAGGAACTTCCCTGCACGATGGAATATCATCCAGTTGCTTTGCCTCTCTTTTAACATCCTGTGTCTTAACAAGCTTTCCTCCAAGGCAGAAGATTTTAATATTGGAAGAAACTGCTATAGAACCATAGGAAAATGGCGCTGGTTGCTACGGACTGATAGCCTTGAATGTTAAGCGGAGTGGAGCTGGCTTTCTTTCCAGGCAAAAATGAATTGTTAAATGTGTTGTGACCCAGCACAAAGCTGAAGCAGACAAAGTTGACTTAAGATGATGGTGTCAGGTGGCTGCTGCCTTCATGTCCTTTAATATCTCTGGGGAATATGTCACCAGGGTCCGGGGAGTGAGGAAATGCAGCTTTCCTTCTTATTTTGCCATTTGGAGTGATAGATCCTTGACCTGAGGGAAGGCTGGATGCTGCTGCTTTCTTAGGCCCCTACTTCCAGCATCTGGAATCTTTCTGTCCAGTTCCTGTGTGCCACATTCCCAGAGCACATGGATGGAAAAATCCTTGTATATGTTGGCTTTCAAGTTAATGGCACCTGGTTTCACCCTGGGTCTTCATCTGGAACTTACTCAATGACCTATGTCCTTACCATCCTTGCTTGTGGGAGGGGGTGATTCTGAAGGACTGGAGTTGCCCATGACCTATGACTTCTATCTATGTCTTTATTTTATGGGAGGGGGGTTCTGATAGGGTGAGTTACAAACGTGCCCTTTGCTTATGGGGTCACAGGGTCCTAGACATCAGAGTTGGCACTATCCATTGTTTTATTAACAGTTTAAATTAAAAAATTACATCCTCCCCTTACAACAGTAGCTCAAGGCTATTATACAGTATAAATAAGATGTGGAAAAACATTTATGACAAATTGATATCCAACTATAATCTGAAAAGCCAAAGCCAATCAGGTTGTTCATACAGAGGTAGCACTTCATAGCTCACACATGCCCATCAACACCAAATGTTTATGTAATTGAAATCACATGGAATATATAATTTTACATTTCAATTTTCCACCCTCATAAAATAGGTACTGATTTCTCACATCATTAGACTTCTTTGTAAAAATTTGTAAATGCAGAAAAGTATTTCAATATTAAGAGGGGAAACATGATTAAAAATTTATAGTTTGGATGTAATTTTACTTGTGATCCATACACATATACATACATACAACACACAAGAGTACAAGAATGTTTACATCCTGAAAATATGTCAGTAGGGATGGAAAAGTGTTATATAAAATGTGAATAGAGGTTATTATGGAGGTGACTTTTATATTTTTTTGTATTTCTGCATTTCCAATAATGAATTTTGCACAGAAATACCCCAAGGAATTATTTCCCAGTTTTATATCCTGGCGTATTTGCTTTGCTAAATGTTTGCGTATTTGTCCCCTAAGCTTCTGAGAGTCTAGACTGTTCCTTGGATCTTGGCACATATGCCTGCTAATGCTTTGCAAAGTCTCCCATTTTTCATATGTGGAGACGCAAAAGCAACACATCCGCGGCTTAGCTGAGGGCATGAAGTGGCATGTGTGTTCACAGCTTTCATTTGTCAGGCTCTACCTTTGCTGGGCAGCCTTATTCCAATCTCTAGTCCCTTTGAGTAGCAAGTCAAAGAGTTGTTTTGGCTACAGTGATCTTGAAAAACGAACCTCAGACCCCCTCCTGCCCGACGATCTGGCAGCCACTCTCACACAGATGCCCTGGCTTTCGGGATGAAGGATCAAAGTGTGTTCCCTGATGTCGTTAATTTTGTCTTTGTGGGAGTTCTCTTCTCTCTGCCTGGCTGCGGTATGTCTCTGCCCATTGTAGGTGTGGCTCTGATACTCTGTTTAACTGATTGTAACCATTCTCGCTCACCAGTTCAGTGCTACATGAGATGATATATTTGAAGCCTAGCTCAATGTTACCTCTGAGTTTCAAAGATGCCCCAAGGCAAAAAGCCACAGGTATCTCTGTATCCTCCTATGTATTTTAAAAAACCATGCCACATTATATCACAGCTATTCTGTACATTGCTTTCTCATGTAATAGATCGTTGGCCCTTTGAGGTCAAGGGTCACACCTCCTTTCCTATGGGTCTCTGCCCATCTGTTCTTGTTTATTTAATCTACTTTCTTCTCCATGGTTACTAGGCCAGTTTATGGCACTAGTACCACCCATTTAGTCCTGGAACCAGTATCCCAAGGGAAACCTTTCTTCTGTTCTTATGCTTATTCAGATCCATTTTCCGCCTCTCAGGAACAGGGACTATTTGAAATTGTAGCTCTGAGGTGACATTTCTTTACACAGCCCAGCAAAGGTAGGCCGCAGCCTCTGTGTCTGACACTATCTCAGTAAACTCTGCCCCCCTCCTCCATGAAGCTCCCTTCTCTCCAATCCCTCGTGAATCACTTTTTAAGATGACCCAATTCTTTGGGAGAGTTCGGGTTATTACCCCCAAGGGTCTCCTCTCTTCTTCATTGGTAAGAAGAGTTTATCTCCTCTCTCCATGGTTTGAAGTTAACCATATGACTTGTTTTAGCCAAGAGGATATTGGTAGGCATGACACAAACGGATTGAAGTGGAGTAGAGCTGTTGCTCACTTCAGTTCATGCCCCAGGTAAGCTGTTGGGCCCAGTAAAGGAGAGATGTACCACACAGATCTGAGCAGAACCAATGACCTGTAGCCCAACCCAGATCAGAGCCACGGATGCACAGCTGAGAGAAGAGCTGGCACACTGGCCACCATGAGACATGGGGTACAGCTTCAGAATTATCTCTTCATGGTTCCAATTCCCATCTCTTCACATTGTACAGTTTTCTCAAAAACGAGGCAACTACACCTGAGCATCTCTCTCTCTCTCTCTCTCATCTATCTATCTATCTATCTATCTATCTATCTATCTATCTATCCATCCCTCTCTCTCTCTATCTACTATTGATATCATGTTAATTATTTACCTATTATTTATTGATATTCTATTAATAATTTATCTACCTATAATCTTTTGATATTCTGTTATTCATCAATTTACATACATATCCTCTTTTCTCCCATATCTTTCTATCTATCTATCTATCTATCTATCTATCTATCTATCTATCTATCATCTATCTATCTATCTATCTATCTATCTATCTATCTATCTTCTATCATGATCTATTTTATGTGTTACTTATGTATCTTATATCTATTAGTAATCTCTATAAAATACATATTGTCTCCCCACAAATCCATATCTATCATCTATCTATCTATCTATCTATCTATCTATCTATCTATCTATCTATCTATCATCTACCTACCTACCTACCTACCTACCTACCTATCCCCTCCAGTAAATATTTGTTAAATCAATGAATTTCTCAAGAGCACTTAGGATGCACTTTGTACCTAATCAACGTTTGCTGAATGGAATTACTGAACCATCCAAACAAGCTTATATTGTGTTCTAACAAGTATATCCATAAACCATAGTTGTCACAGGGCCCAAATGGTTAGCAGTGACACTCTGTCCCCTTTCCTGCTTTGTCTGATCCTGCAAAAGGTCTTTGCTGTAAAAATACCCACACTGAAAACAGATGATGTGTCAACTCTGTAATTTAAACCATGAATCTGTACTTGCTTAAAGATGAACTTGTTTGGAAGAAAAATGAGAAAAATGCTTGTGTCTGTCCAACAGAGCCCTGGGTAAGAGCATCAATTTTGGTTCCTAGCAGGTCCGGGACACAATAGAAGGAAACTGCTGAGCTCAGCAGCTGAGTGAGCCACTCTTCTTTTCACAAACGCAGTTTCGGGGATGGTAATCGTATCTATTAGCAAGGGTGCCTCCACTGTGGGCCTGACAGAAAAATGAACTCCCCCACATTGCGAAATGAGCAGAGTGGAGATCGATAAATCATAAAATTAGTTGAGACATCATCTATCTTTCTTGGCTTCCCCTCTCTTCTTGCCACGGTCCCCTGGGACACTAATTCATTTATTGCACTTTTATCGTTGGGAAAACACGTCAAGGTTCGGAGGCTGCATTCAGTTAGCAGAGCAGGGGCAATAGTGTGTGTCATTAATTAGGCCGTATGGGGAGGTTCAATCCAAACTCCGGGCTCAACAGACTTTCATAAATTGAGTTTCAGGACTATGTATGTGTCTTTATCAAAAAGCAGTGTTATTGAAATATGCCCTGAGAGGGAGAGAGTGAAGGACCTGTCTGCTCACTCTGGAGAAGCAATAAATTTATGAACAATCTAGGTGGTCAGCTAGATGCAATCTGCATTGTCTGAACAGCTTTTCTCTTACCGGCACGTAATCAGAGTAAATGCGGGACACAGCCTGGATTATTGTGTACATGTCACCTGGCAGCTAGCTGCATGGCTGATCCTCAGAGGCATACAATAAACAGATTTTTGAAATATTTTTTTTGTAGCAAGATACCTAGAGTGAGGTGTGTGTTCTTACATTATGATTTATTTTATTTTTATTTGTGTGGATGTGAGTGAATTTGCACTCAGGTAAGAGGGGCTAGCAGATCTCCCTGGTGCTGGGATTACAGGCTGCTTGATGTGGGTTCTGGGAGCCAGACTCCAGTCTTCTGCAAGAGCAGTGAGTGCTTTTAACTGCTGAGCTGAAGATATATGTTTTAAACAAATTTTCACATGTTCCTTCCAGTGTTGCTGTCTGCAGACACTAAAGACAGCATGCATGTTTCTACAACGCGTCTTGCTTAACTGCAGATTTACACTTGTTGGTTAGTGACTGCTCATCCTCTCTCTCCGGCTCCTAAAAACGCTATTCCATTCTGGTTCTTGATTCTGCCCGCCTTAGATAGTCTGTGCAGTGCATGTCCCTGTGTGATTCGTTTATTTCACTTAGCATGTCATCCTCAAGGTTTAACCTAAATCTATGTTACTGACTTTCTCTTTTTAAGTCTGAGCAATATTCTCTTGCATGTGTATGTTGCAAGGAGGGGCTGCTTGTTTGTCCTGGCCACCTGGCTAGCTTAGCCCCGAAATAACCATACAGAAACTGTATTCATTAAATCACTGCTTGGCCCATTATCTGTAGTTTCTTATTGGCTAATTCTTACATCTTAATTTAACCCATTTCTATTAATCTGTGTATTGCCACGTGGCAGTGGCTCACTGGGTAGAATTCCCAGCATCTGTCTCTGGCGGATCCATGACGTATCTCTGACTCCACCCTTCTTTCTTCTAGCATTCAATTCTGTCTTCCCTGCTTACCTAAGTTCTGCCCTATCAACAGGCCCAAAGCAGTTTATTAACCAATGAAAGCAACACAGACAGAAGGACCTCCTACACCATGTGCATATGACACCCTCCTTATCCATCCATCTGTCGATTCATGTTTGGTTTGTTTCCTCTTCTGAACTCTTGTGGATAGTGCTGCATTGATCATGACTGTGCCAATACCTCTTTATCCATTCTTGATAAATATCCAGATGAGGTACTGATGGATCGTATGATAATCAGAGTCTTCAGAAATCTCCAGTTTGTTTTCCAAGGTAGCTGTACCACCTTGCACTCACCAGTGGTGTGCATGAGCTGGTAACTCTTGTCCCCTCATGGGAGCTGTCCTGTCAGCTTTGAGTTGACATTCACTGCAGCTTCCATTTGCATTCAGTGATACTGGTCCATGCTGTTGAGCCCTTTAGATACACTTGTTAATGTTTGATTAAGAAACTGAGGGCCAATGAGAGGTCTCAGGGGGTAAAGGTACTCGCTGCCAACCCTGATGACCCAAGTTCAGTCCCCAAGACTCATATGGAAGAAGGAGAGAATCAATTCTCCTCAAAAATGTCCTTTTACCAACACATGTGCAAATAGTATGTGTATATACACACAACTAATAAGTATAGTGTATAGAAATGGAAACATTTGTGCATTGAACACTAGATTGTATTAAGGAAACACCCTGAAAAGAAATACAGATAAGTGTGAAGAAAGCTAACATTTATTATTGTTAGGCTACCCATGTTACCCAGTGGGAGATGTGGATCAGTACAGTCTCTATCAGATACACTTCACTTGATAAATAAAAAAAATCCAAACGCTCATGTAGATTTACAAACTTTCGTGAGTAGTCAGACCTGTCTTGATGAGAAAAAAACAAAACTGGAAGCATTACATTTCCTGGCTTCAAAACATATTGTGAAGTTACAATAGCCAGATCAGTGTGGCCAGGGCATAAAAACAGACATGACCTGATGGTACAGAACAGAGAGATAGAAAAAAAAAAAGCCCAAGTCTTCAATTGAGTGTTGACAAAGGGGCCGAGAATCACAGTAGACAAACCATAGTCGCACTAACAAATGGTGTGGGGAGAACTGTGTATCTCCAAACAAGGAATTGGGGTAAACTCCATTAGTGACAGCTCCTTCTCCCATGCTTCATATCTGGCTTATCTGTGAATGGCCCAAACCTTTTCCTTCTGTGCCATGGACCTGTTCACTTTCACCAGAGCCAGACGACTGGTTCTTCTGTCTTCTCACCTTCCCATATTCTTCATACAGACACAAGAATATGCTTAGGTTAAGGATAGTTAGATGGTACTCTATGGACTCAAGGTGGGCAGACATGCGCAGGACTTGGGAATGGCAGCTGCCATCATAGAACATGCCACACTAGATGCCACTCCACCTGAGGTCATGCTGATGAGGCAGACACTGTTTCCTTACGTGTGGATGCATTTACATGGGGAGAGGTCTTCCTTTCAGGTAAGAGTCCTGGGTTCTGGGGTGCTGGGAGGTCCCGGTGTTGCCGGTGGGGAAAGGGGTGGTCCTCAGCATCCATTCTGCTCTGCAAACTCCTCTGCTCCCTGTCATGTTCAAAGCTTGAGACTTTGCCAACTTTGTCCCCTCTCAGGGCAGGTGTCTGATCTGGGGACGTGGTGGCAGCATTACTGGTAATGAAGTCTTTAAAAACACGTCTTCAGTGGCACGTGTCTCTCTGAGTGTCATCATGCGGGAGTATTGCGTTTGTGTTTGTGTTTGTGTGTGTGTGTTTGTGTGTGTGTGCGTGAACAGCATGCACGTGGAGGTCAGAGGACAACCACAGGTGTGATGTCTTAAGCATCTACTTATTTTTCTTGAGAAAGAGTCTTTCACAGGCCAACAGCTACACTGCATAGGGCAGGCTACCTGTCTCTTGAGTTTCTGATGATGGTTCAGCTGTATCTGCCTCCCATCTTGCCATCACGGGTCCTAGGGATCCAAACTTAGGTCCTCCCAGCTCATGCTTTGCTGACGGAGCCTGCAAACCTGATAACAAAATCTCCATCTCTTTGTTGACACCTTTGAAGAGGATGGAATTGGAACTGTGTGTTCTATTCTGGTCTTTGATTCCTATTTTGTCCTCAGCAAGTAATCTTGGTCAGAAACTACATGAATCATGGGATCCATTGGACTAGAGTTTGAGTCTCACCATGACTTAAAAACAAGAGAGATTTATTTTTATTATTTCAAATTATGGTCCCCCCCATATGTGCTTATGGGTGTAATGCTAAAGAAGGTCAGAAGAGGGCATCAGATTCTCTGAAGCTTGAGTTACAGGTGGTTGTGAAGACACCGTGCGTGCTGGGAGCAGAACCTTGGTCCTTTGGAAGAACAGTATACACTCATAACACCTGAGTCAACTTTCCAGTCTCTCCCCCATAATTTTTTTAAATATGTAATGCTTCACAAATTCACATGCCATCCTTGCACAGGGGCCATGCTACTCTTCCATGTATCATTCCAATTTTAGCATACGTGATGCTGAAGTGAGCACCGTCCCCATGATTTTTATGTCCTGTGATTTGGGAGATAACGACTTGCATTTGGGCCTAAGGGGCTGCTGTTGTTGTTAAAATTTAAATTATTTATGACCTGTAACTGGACTCTTTCTGTTGTCAAATTCTGTCTTTGTTTCTGCAGACACAAAGCACGCACATCAATACACAATAGAGCTTGTGCAGGGTGCCAAGTGGCCGAGGAACAGTGACTTCTGTCCTGATGGCATACAGGATTGTGAAGATGTTGAGAACCCAAAGCAGGGCCTTTAGTGTCTTTATTTTAGAAAGATCGTTGCCTCTTCCCCCACATGACATTCAGCAGATGCC
>NW_026067926.1:8855594-8880874 GCF_014885135.2 Alexandromys fortis | reverse complement strand
TGTCGCACATTGCAGTGACTACAACCATAAAGTTATTTCGTTGCTACTTCATAACTGTAATTGTGCCTCTCTTACGAATCCCAGGTTGAGAACCATGACTCTATCCTCTACACTGTTGAAATAAGAGCGGCGGGGCTGCGTCCCCAGCACCCCAGCCGCCTGCTAGCTTATGCCCGAAATAACAACACACAAACTGTATTTATTTAAGAACTGCTTGGCCCATTTCTATTTAGCCTTTTCTAGGCTAATTCTCGCACCTGGACTAGCCCATTTCTAATAATGCGTGTAAGCACCCCAAGGTGCGCTTACCGGGAAGATTCTAACCTATGTCCATCTTGGGTTGGAGCTTCATCACGTGTGCCTCAGAGAGCAGAGCTATCGGGAGAGCATGGTGTCTCTGCTCCAGAGAGCAGAGCTGTCGGGTCTGACCTCACTTCCTCTTCCTCACAGAATTCTCTTCTGTTTACTCCACCCACCTATGTTCTAACCAATAAAATGGGCCAAGCCAGTTTCTTTATTAGCCAATGACCTTCCTCCATCACTACACCATCATGGACATCCTTCTTCTTTGCTTATCTTCCCCATCTGGTGTTAGAAAAGGATACGTCCTTGCTTGTTGGACTTGCCTTCCCCTGATGGCTCACGGTACCTTTCCAGTGCTTGTTGTAACAAGCTGTTACATGACCCTCTCTCTTGAGAGTTCCACATTTGGGGAAAGCAGAGATCATACAGAAAGCTCTGTAGAGGATGGTCTGCATCCAGGAGGGGTTACACTTTCTGCTGGTCCTGCTGGGCAGGGTCTGAGTCTCTGAGAGTTCCCGCAGGAGGAACTGGAGTTCTGAGAGTCCAGGGAAAGGCTTCTGCAGGTCCAGGCAGGAGGTAGAAGGCATCTGGACAGGGTTTGGAGACAGGCAATTGGGAGAACAGGGTGAGGAAGGCACAAAGAAGTTAGAATTGGGACGTCAGGCTGATGAGGTTCTGGGGGCAGGGAGGAAGGAGAGAGGGATGGGAGCCTCCGGCTATAAGATGTTCCATTTCAGCGGCAGAAGTGGGGAAGCCATCTGTAGGAAAGAGACGAGGTCACCAAGTGTGCAGGCTGGAGTAGATCTTCTCCCACTTAAAGACAGTACATTTAGTTATTTTCATGTATGTTCTGAGCGCATGTACATGGGCCACCATGCATATGTGGAAGTCAGAGGACAACTCACGGTGACCGGCCCCTCCTTCCGTTACGTGGGTCCCAGGGATTGAGCTCAGCTAGTCAGTCTTGGGAGCAAGCACCTTTACCTGCTGAGCTATTTCTCTTATGCCTCTGCTCGACCTCTCTCTTTGTGTGCAGGTAGAACAATCCTTTGTGTGTGTAGGGATGAAGGGATGTAACAGGAACAGCCTAGATAGCGTTGACGTTGTTTGCGCCTACTACGTTACTTAACACTGTTTACATTGGGCTCGTTCGCTAAGACGGCCCTATTTATCTCTATATCTTTCTTCTTGTTCAACCTCGGGGTCCATGCGAGGAGGGCTCGGTTCACTGTCTTCCCCCTCATTTCTCCCTCACCAGCTGCACATTTGCTGTAGACAACATGTTGTAGATATTGCTTTCTGTTATAACTGCCTTCCCAAACCCCCACGAGGGTCCCGTCCTGCTTCCCAGGTGAGCCCAACAATACTTTTCCTTCCCCGGGTGACTTGTCTGAGGACTCAGTCAGTTTGTGGCCTACGGGGGTGTGATGGTTAGCTTTAATTATTAACTTGACATGACCTGGGCAGAGAGTCTCAGTGGGGGAGTGCGTAGATCCGGTTGGCCCGTGAGCATGTCTGTGAGAGAGTCCCTTGATGGCTAGTTGGTGGGGAACCTGGTTGGGAGGTGGGCAGCACCATTTCATGGGCGTGATCCTGAACTGCGTGAGAGAAGAAAGCATGGGCAGGTAGGCAGAGTGGGTGGATTTATTCCTCTCTGCTCTGGTTGTGGACTATACCCTGGAATTAGAAGCCGGAAAAACTCTCCCTTCTCCTTAGTCGCTTCCCCCAGAATATCTTTTATCACAGCAACAGATGTGACGTCAGGGGTGAAGAGAATAGCAGTTTTTGTTTGCTTCATATTCTATGCCAGCTTATACAGTTTTTCTGACTTAATCCTCTATTCACCCAGTAAGGTTGGCATGGGAATCTTTGCTTTGAAAATAAAAGAAAAATGCCAGAACTACAAAGCTACAGAAGTGGCGTGGTCTGAACGCAAGGCCCATGAATCCCTGGCAGAGAGTCTGGCCTCACCGGAGACACAGTTCATAGATGACCAACTAGAACCCAGACAAGCAATTTCTGCTTGTCCCGGAGAGCCTGCAGTGCCGCCCTCTGTTCCTAGATGGCGCTCAAGGCTCAGTTTCCAGGCCACACCTGGTGCTTCAGACCCAAGGCGTCTTGCCAGGACAGTCTGAGGAGTTTCTGCAATTGTTTCAGGAAAGGAAGAAGAAGGCTTCTAGTGTCCTTTGTGTTTGTGTTGGGGTCATTGTTCTGATTTTATGTCCGTTTGCAAAGCCGGCCTTCCATCTCGAAGCTTGCAGTTTATCTGTAGCCGCATGAACCTGACAAGATGAAGCTTGTGGGGGAGGATGCCCCAGGTAGAAAATGAGGCGAAATGGTGCTATTACCTGTCGTTATTCTTGACCCTGTAGTCAAAGTTGGCACGGCTTTGTAGGCTTTGTAGACCCTCCTGACCAGGGAAGAGGGATCCCTGTCAGGCGCGATGGGAAGAGCCAGTCATTTGGAGTCGGATCCCGCAATTGTGAAGCTGGGAAGGGAATGGCTGAGTCACCGGACTCAGTTTGGTGTTCGAGTGGGATTTTATACACCTCGTTTACGTTTTTTTTTTTTTTCTAGAGTGGGGTTAATGTGCTCACAGATGAGTGTAGCAGCTGGGCATACAAGGTAGGGAGGGACAGGAAATCAGAGGGGCTTTTCTTGACGGAGGTGGCAGTTACTCAAAGGCACTCTTGGGGAGATGATGTATGGTCTGGATTTTTAAAAAATTTCTAATGTTTACTTGGTGTTAACTATCAGAAAAAGAAAAGAAAAATGGTGTAAAGCTAAAGAAAAGAAAAAGAAAAAAGTTAACTGGAATACTGGACTCTTTGAGGGAAAGTTAGTTGTCAGCATCCCAGGAGGAAGGTAGAGGGCAGCCAGAAAAGGCAAGTCAGCTTGGAAGGGTCTTGGTAGCTCACTGGATATCTGGCCTGAGTGGTTCCACTTTTAGAGAAGTAGATGAGTTCTGAGACCTATAGAGACATGCCATGTTTAATTCCTGCCCACCCCCGCACCCCACAATTATTCTAAACATGAGCATCCTCTTCCTGCCTGGTTGAGATTTGATCACCAATTCTGAGTCTCTTCCAGCTTACATTTTTCTTTTTTTAATATAAAAAAAGATGTTTTTACTTGTGTGTGTTATGCAAACTTGGGTGTAGTGCCCATGGAGACCAGAAGAGGGTATCAGATCCCCTGAATCTGGAGTTACAGGCTGTTGTGAACTGTACAAGGTGGGTGCTGGGGAAAGAACTCAGGTTCTGTGCAAAAGTAAAATGTCTTCTTGACCCTTAACCACCTCTCTACCCCCGAGCTTCTGAGTTTCTCCTTTGCTTTGATCTCCACCCAGTTTAGCACCTGGTTGAAGTCCTGATGCCTAAAACTTGGGCAGAACCCAATGCCATGCGCTAACATGTAAATACCTCCCCAGTGCATCAAGTTCATATTATAGATGCATATATGTATATATGTTTACTACATATACATACATATATATGTTTACTGAATAAATATACAAATCTATAAAATACAGCAAAATAATATAAGTTAAATGCATATATGTAAATGTATGCTATATTTACATATAAATGTATATAGTTGAAATAGTGGTGGAAGTATGGGCTAGATTAGTTAATGTGGTGATACTTTAAATTGTCAGCTTCACATGACCAAGGATTAATTTCACTCACTTGGGGAGAGTCTTAATGAGGGATTTCTGGACCAGGTTGGCCTGTGGGCATGTTGGTGGGGGATTGTCTTGGTTCTTAATTAGTACAGCAAGGCCCAGCCTGGTGATACTTATTCCTGTATCCTCAGGTAAGTGTAACTTTCACCCCGCCTTAGTTACTTGTCTATTGCTGAGCTAAAACACCATGTTCAAGGTAACTTATTAAAAAAAGTATGTAATTGGCTTATGGTTTCAGGGGGTTAGAGACCATGATGGTGAAATGTCAGCAGGAATAGTTGTGGCCCACATCTTTATCCACAAGCAGGAGACAGAGGCAGAGACACCGAGAATGACAGGAATCTTTTTTTTTTTTTTTTGCATTTAAAACTTTATTTTGGCCCTCTAGCAATTACTCATGAAAATAAATTGCACTGATCAGGCATTCTAGGTAATGTGTAGATTTTTGGATTGTACAAAGAGATCAATTTTCTGGAACTACAGTTAATCTTCTGGAGAAGAACAGAAAAAGATAACCATTTCAGTTGGCAAGAACACACGCTCATTCACACAGGAATCTTTTGAAACCTCAGACACACCTCCTCCAACAAGGCCACACCTCCTAGTCCTTCCCAAACAGTTCCACTGGAGACTGAGCACTCAAATGTCTGAGCCTATGGGGGCCATTCAAGTTCAAACTATCACACTCCTCATCAAGCCAACACATTCCTATTTTTGCGGCAGATGGAGACCATCACGGAAAGCCATAACTAGGCAAAATTCAGAGAACAACAGACTGCGGGGCCCTGGCCTGAATTAGTACACCCTAAGGGAACATCTAGGAAGAAGAAGTGGAAAGCTCATAAAGGCCAGAGGATCAGGATGCCTGCTGTGAGACTGTTTTCTAGACAACACAGGGACACTGTACCCATAACATCTCAGCAATATGGCTGCCTAAACAAGGTTTTGGAGAATGATCACACCAATTGACATGCCAGCAGAAATAGGAGAAATTTCACAAGGCCCTACCCCAGATGAGAAGCCACAGGCAATCAGTAGCTACCAAGGGAAGCAGAATCAGTTTTCTCCAGGGATGAGAAACCCAGTAGATTATCTAGTCCCAAGCAGTTAGCCCTAAACATATATATATATATATATATATATATAACACTAAATAGGTTCAGGTTTTGTTTGTTTGTGTGTGTGTGTAATAATTATAGATAGGTCATGAATCCTGGAGGGAGGGGGAGTTGGCACATGGAAGGGCAGGAGGAAGGGTAGAAATGGTGTAAATACAGTGTACTCATGTGAAATTCTTTAAAACATCTATTTAAAAACAGTATAAAAATTCCTCCTTCCACATTAGCGTGCCCAGTTGATACTGCCTTTGTTCAGGTCTTGTTACAATATTATGTCTAGGGGGACTGTGTCACAGAAGACTTCCTGGTATTCTGGCTCTAATAATCTTTCCCCCTGCAGATGGAGACTGCTCGTTCATTTCCCAGCAGCCTAGACCTGAAATAATCATACTGAAACTATATTAATTGCAACACTGCTTGGCCAATGACTCTAGTGTATTCCTAGCTAGCGCTTACATCTTAAATTAACCTATTTCTATTAATCTGTGTATTGCCATGTGATTGTGGCCTACTGGTAAGGTTCCATCTGGTGTCTGTCTCCTGTGGCAGCTACATGGCTTCTCTCTGACTCCGCCTACTTTCTCTCTCTATATCTCTTTCAGCCTGGCTACATTTTTGTTAAGCCATCAGCCTAGAGAAGCTTCTTTATTAATCAATGGTAATAAAACATATTCATATCATATAGAAGAGAATCTCACATCATTCCCCTACTCTCCCTTGATGTTCCCCTAGGAACAGACGCTGATTCTGTGCTATAGATGTATTCCCTGGGACTGAACTCACCATGGTCCATTGATCTCTGCATTGTGTCTAGTTGTGGTTGCCTGTGATGGTGTCTATTTGCTGTAGAGAGAGGCTTCTTGGATGAAGAGTGGTAGCTACAGCTATCTGTATGTAAAAGGATGAGATTAAGAATGCAGAAAGGAATTATGTTGGTCTAGAATAGTTCCAGCAGCAACAGAGTAAGGTGTAGAGAGAGCTAGCTGAGTAATTATCACACATGGGTTCCTGTCTCTAAGCTCTTGACTGGATGTCATGTGACCAGCTGTCTCAAGCTCCTGCCACTGTGACTCCCTTGCAGTGATGGACTGTGACCTAGAACTGTAACACTCCTGGTTTTTGTTAGTTTATTTTGTCACAGCAATAGAAACAAAAGCAGAGCAGTTGACTGCATACACATATTATAGACAGACATATGGAAATGTATGTGGTTTATCGTCTGTATTTAACTTTGTTATCTATATTAAGTCACATATATAGAAATATAGTTTATATATTACATATAATTGAATAGGTAATATAATATGTAGCTATAATTATATACATTTGTAAGTATTGTTAATTATAATTATTTATACATTTATTTTCATATAAATATATTTTTATATAAAGATACATTTTATATAACTATTATATAGTATATATAAATGGAATATAGCATAAAATTAAAATATTTTCTACACTATTTCAGTTTTCCATATGTAATGATAGCACTATATAGTAAGATAACTCTATATATGTACATCCATGTGTATAGATAGATGTAGTGTGTGCAACCTTATTTATGTATAGTAAGCACCCTTCTACTTCACAAGAAGGCCCCTAGGTTGTAGACTGCCTGGTCAATCACTGATTAGAGAAACTTACTCTCTGCAGTCTGGGTCACAACCAAGATCTGTTACCACCCTTAGGAAAGGAACTCTGGTCAACAAGCAGATGTTCAGCATGTGCTGGCTATGCCACTGTGCCAGCTGTTAACCCCTCAGTTCTTGGATCCTGGAAGAAGGGGCATGGAAGGAACCCCTGAAGCTGCTGAGTAGCAGAATGGAAGACCTTTATTGTAACAGCTGTTACTGGCACGCCCAGGTTCTGTGAAGCACTAGCTTTGCTGTCTTGGGTCATATTGCAGATTGTATGTGTATATGTGTGTGTATGTATATGAGTATGTGTGCACGAGTGTGTATGTATGTGAATGTGTGTGCGTGCATGTGTGTATATGGGTGTGAACGTATGTATGAATGTATATGTTTGTGAATGTGTGTGCATGTGTGTGTATGTGTGTGCATGTGTGTGTATGAGTGTGTATGTATGTGATTGTGTCTGCATATGGGTGTATATGTATGTGAGTGTGTGTGTATGTGAATGTGTGTGTTTGTGTGTGTTTATGCATACATATACACATGGGTGTGCATGTGCGTGTTTGCCCATGTGGAGGCCAAAGGTCACTTTTGACTGTCATTCCCCAGGTGCTGTCCAGCTTATTTTTTGGGCGAGCATCTTCAGTTGGCCTTGAACTTACTGACTAGACATAGCTGGCTATCCAGTGAGCTTCAGGAAGTCACCTGTCTCTGCTTTCTTAGTGCTGGGATTCTAAGTGTGTGCCTCTACACCGGCTTCATTTTTCACATGGGTTCTGGGAATCAAACTCAGGTCTCTATGTCTGACTGACTGAGCCTTCTCCCCGGCCCCTTAGGTGCCTTCTGCACTTTGAGCTGGGCTCCCCAGAGCAGAGGTGAAGAGGTGAGAGAAGCTGAGCCCTGGATCCCTGATGCGGGTCTGATATGACCCATGCATCCTGTAAGAGCCAGCAGGACATTAAAAACCAGAGCAGGGGTGGGGGTGCGTGTCCAGGTGTGAACTCTGCCATTCATCCCTACCTGCACTGTCAGCCCCCAGAGAACTTCAATGGCGGCTGTGGTCAGCCCATTATGTTGATAATTTTTGTTTTCTCCTCCAAACCAAGGCGCCCTTGTTTATCCTTTTCCATCCCTCCAATAACAAAGTCAATCCACGCCCCACCCTCTAGCTGGCTCCTGAAATCAATAGGCTCGGAAATGTCAATGTATTCCTGAGAGAGCTGCTGAGGGTTGGTGGGGGTGGGGTGAGCGCAGAACAGGGAGGGAGCTGTCTGGCATCTCCAGGCAAACAGGTTGCCCTGTGCAAACCAGATCAGGCAGAGCCCTGTGTATACCAGGTCTCTGGACTTTTGCACCTGGGCACACAGACATGGTCTTTCCGATAGTAGAAGTTCCTATCTGTTGCTGTCATAGTTGCCTCCCAACCTCCAAGCCAACTACAAATAGCTGCAGCTTCTTAATGGTGGCCGAGGAAACCCTGTGGTGGTCACCCCCATTGTCTTAGTTGAGAGTCTATTGCTGTGATTCATATTATGGCCAAACCCAACTTGGGCTGGAAAGGCTCACTTGGCTTCCACATCCGTCTGGCATGGAAGGAAGTCAGGGCAGGAACTCAAGGCAGCAGCCGGGAGGCAGAGGTTGAAGCAGAGGACATGGAGGAGTTGTGCTTACTCGCTTGCTCCTCACAACTTGCTTAGCTTGCTTTAAAAAAAAAAATTAAACCTAGGACTGCTTGCTCAGTCTTGGCTGCCCACAGTGAGCTGGGCCCTCCCACATCAATCATCAATCAAGAGAATGTCTCATAAGCTTGGTCACAGAGATTTTTTTTTCAAGTGAATTTCCCTCTTCCCAAGTGACACTGGCTTGTGTCAAGTTGACATAAACCCCAGCCAACACACTCATTCTAATGCCACCCTTAGTCTCCCTGTGGGCGTCATCTTGTCACCTCATGCATGATGCTGGAGTGTGGGAGGCACAGGAGGTTGGGCGTCTTGGCTGTGGAGAGACATGGAGCTGACTCCTGGTAAACCAGCTCTGAAACCATCATGGCAGCTTGTTGGGATGTCAGCCAATCAGAAAGCCAGGTATCCAACTAAGACTTCAGCCTGCATCCTGAAGCACAAGGTGCTGAGCCCATAGTCAGAGGTTATTGGTTGGGGAAAGAGGTATTAATATTGACTATTTACTGCCTCATCTTCCCAGAACACATCTTCTCCCATTCTAGTGGCTCAGCAGGACAGGGTTACCTTAAGTTCAGGTGGATAAGTGGTCACTCACAGCAAGACCAAGGCTATGTCTTTCTGAGCTCAAAACTCCTACCCCTCTCCATCTCTCTGTCTCCCTCCCCCCACTCTCTCTGTGACCTTTCTCTGGCCTGTTTGACTCATGCATGGGGGAAGGAAGGGCTGGGGAGGATCCGAAGCAAAGCAAGAGCCATGCCTATAATGTGCTTAGTCGTACTTTATACTTCAAAATAGTTGATGCTATTATTATCTTCATAATTATTCTGCTTTGTGTGAAACATTTGCCTTCAGACATTTCTGGCTTCAGCACATTTGTAAAAATATTTTTCTTTTCTTTCCTTCTTTTTTTTTTTTTACTCTGAAGACATGTAAAGTAAATTCTGATAGCATATCTGTCTTCAAAGAGATAGCCATCTGGTTATGATTGGGGGGGGATAAAAAGAGGGGGAGAAACAAGGCAAAGTTGTATCAGCTTCATCACTTAGGGGGAGCAGAGAGGAGTTCTGTGGAGCCTGAGGAAGCCAACTTCTCAAACGGTCTGTGGGGATCTGATGAAAGGTGATGAGGTGTCACCCCTGGGAGTGCATCAGGCTGTGAGCGGAAGGGACAGCATTGGGGAGATGATCTGGGCCACTGGGGAAAGCTGCAGGTGGATTGTGGCCTCTGAGATGCAAAAGGGTTTGCTGAGAAATGGCCGGGCCTGGACTGGATGGCATCGTGCACTGGGCTCGTGCAGGAAGGTGTTCCTGGCCAAAGGGTAGAAATTTCGTCCTTGGGGTTTTGCTGCTTGAAGACTCTGTGTGTGCACGTGTACAGGTGTCAGACTGTGTGTGTGTGTGCATGTGTACACATGCCTGGGTGTGTGACTGTGTGTGTGTGCATGTGTGCATGTGCCTCTCTGTGTGCTCATGTGCATGTGCCTGGGTGTGTGACCGTGTGTGTGTTTGTGTGTACATGTATGTGCATCTTGGTATGTGTGTTGTTTCTCAGGTCTGTCCACCTTTTCCTTTTGAAACAGGATCTGCCTCTGGCCTAGAGCTCACCAACAAAACTAGACAGTTAATGAGTTACAGGGACCCTCTTGTCTCTGCCTCCCCAGTGTGTGAATGTGTGGGTTGCACACCACCACACCTTTTTTTTTTTCAAATTATAAAAAACTTACTATTTTATGTGTATGGGTGTTTTGGCTGTGTACATGTCTGTGTACTATGTGAGTGACTTGTGCCCACAGAAGCCAGAAGAGGGTTTCCGGTCATCTGGAATTGAAGTTATAGACAATTGTGAACCGTCATGTGTGGAACTGGAAGAGCGGCCAGTACTCTTAACTACTGAGTCATCTCTCCAGCCTCCTGACTTTTTTTGTTTTTAAGTGGGTTGTGGGGATGGAATGGCATACACGGTAAGCACTTTACTGAGCCACCTCCCAGCTCTCCTTGGAGACTTTCAAATGTTGCAAACTCGAAACTTTGTTTCAGTTGGCTTTTGTGTCCTTGGTGGGATGACTACAGGTGGGGGAGCTGACAGAGGCAGTGGAGGACTGGCCCCCAGCATCCTTGAGTTTCTGAAGGTCTCAACCCGCTGTTTGGATGTGAAACGTCCTTCATAGACTCGTGTGTTTAGGTGCTTGGTTCCTGGCACGTGGAGCTGTTTGGGGAAATGGTGGGACCTTTAGGAGGTAGGTGCTCAGAAGCAAGCCTTGAGGGTCACAGTCCAGCTTCAGTTCCTGTCTGAATGGTCTCCCCAGCTATGAACAAATTGCTTGTGCTCCCAGCATCATGAAGTTACTCTCTGCCCTGCCTACCTTACCACGATGGACCGTCCCTCGAGCTGTGATCTACAATATAGCCCTGCCTGTGTTTGTTTCTGACAGGCATTCTGTTATGGCAGTGAGGAAAGCCACTGGTAACACTCAGTAGAGTCCTCCCCTTGCAGTTTTAAGTTGGTGGCTTTGTTTTCCCTAGTCATGGTTTGGGGAAATCATGGGAGAGTAAGTCTCAAACTCAATGTGATGAACCAATTTTTTTTTTTTTTTTTTTTTTTTGCTGTTATCTTGTGGAGGCCAGTTACTAACTGTGGACGAATCGATTCAGTGGTGTGCCTTCTATGGTGCTGTGTGGAGGACAATGGCCATCCCCAAATGCCATGAAGGACTTGTTTGGACTGAGCATATTACTTGGCCCTGACTTGGCATTGTCAGAGGCCTCCCTCAAGGATCTGAAAGAAGATTCTTTACCCCAATCTTCAACCCTTTTAGTGGAAAAGGCACTGTTCTGCGAAACAGGCAGATGGAGGGTTGGCTTCTGTCTCTTGGTTCTTTAGATGCCCAGGTTTGTGCCAGGGTCTTACTATCTCTGAACCTTAGTTTCAATATCTGAAAAGCCAGGCCACTGGCATTTATCTTGCTTTGGAAGGAAATGGAAGGGCATTCTGAAGGTGCTCTCTCCTGGACATTTTTCTATGTATGTGAGTCTCTTTACCTGGAGGGGATAGAGGGTGTACCCCCTGATAAGCTGTAGCTAGTCACTTATTTACTTACCTTGGGGACTTTGATATCAATCTCCAGTCAAATAAGATCTGGTGTCAAAACAGTTCCCGTGTTTTGTTGCTGTATTGCAGAGTAACCAGAGGAGTGTAAGGAGACGCTCCATTGGCTCATACAGTGAGCACACATTTATCAAAATTAAATAAGACCAGGCAGCTACAAGCATACACACACAGATACAAAGAAACTGTCCAGGGAGTTCTAGCTGTTGCTTCCCCAGAATTGCAAACACATGGTATCATACCTGGCTTTTTCTCACAAACTTCAGGACTCAGACCCACATGCGTGCACAGCGAGCACCCCCTCAGGTTCCCACCCTCCCGTTCCCCTTCTGGAGATTTCACCACCCTCACCTGCCCGCGTTTCCACACTGCCAGGATTCTGTGCTGAGGAGCTGTCCCTCTGCCACCTCCTCTGCCCTCTGAAAGATGAAATTGTCGGCCAGGCAAGGCAAGGCTTTATCAGATGAGACACCTGGCAGATGTCCAGAGGACGCCAATCCCCACTGCTGCTCCATCTTGCCTCTATGCCAGCTTTCTAATCTGTATTAGGAAAACACGGGCTGGTTGATTGCCCCGTAATAGACTTTCACAACATTAGCCCTTGTCTCCCTTTCTTCCAGCGCTCTGTGATATTTGTTTTCATTTTCAATTCGGGTTCAATTCAATTAGTTGCTTGTTTGGACTCAGGCACGAGACTGGGCATGGAGGTAAGAGGGTAGGAATAGCAGTGTCACCCCTGCCTAAAGGTGATCACTGGGTGGGGCTGGGGGGGAGGCGAGAAGCCGAGGTATCAGTCCACACCAGTCAGCCAACCCAGAGACCACACCCCAAACACTGTGGCCATTGTAAACTGTAATCTTGGGGCTAGGGAGATAGCTTAGTAGGCGAAGTACTTGCTGTACAAGAGGGAGGACCTGAGGTTGATCTCCAGAACACACTTAACATATAGCGTGCTGACTTGTGCTTGTAATTCGTTCCCTGGGGAGGTGGATGTAGATTCCTGGAGTCTCCATTGATGGCCACCTAGCCAAGCCTAATCAGTAAGCTTCAGGCTTCAGGGAGAGACCCTGTCTCAAAAAATCAAAGCAGATGGCTCATGAGAAATGACACCTGAGGTTGACATCTGGTCTTTACACGCACACACACATACCCCTCACCCCACATAATAACAAAGTATTAAATAAGTGAACGCGTAAAATGAAGACCCACGAAGAGAGAAGGGCTGCGCCTGCAGGAGTGGGAGAAGGAGGACGATGAAGCGAGGCTCTGAGGGGTGAGGCCGAGTCTGCTAAGAGCAGGAAGAGCATCTGGCTTCTGTCAAGATGAAGAACCGTAAGCTGGTGCTGGGTGATGTTAGCAGCTTGGTGCTTCAGGGCACGCAGAGTGCACGGCAGACATGAGAGGGGATGGGAGGCAGAGAAGAGTTTGCCAGGTGGGCTGGAGGGAGGTGATGTGCTCTTGAATTTGTGGGTTTTACTGAAACCGGATCTCTGCTGTTGACTCTTGGTTCTTCGGTGTCAGCTGTGGACTCCAGTTCATGTGATTTATACTGTTGTGTTCTCTGTCTGGCTATGTCGAGTGTTCATCCCTGTATGTCTGGAGGGTGTGGAGAGCTCTGGGTACACAAAGGAAGACAGAGGCCAGGCAAGGACAGTCATGGACTCCAGCCTCACTGTTTTCCCTCTGCCCATGTGCTCAGCAAGTCCCTCGCGGCATCAGTGGCTTCTGCAGAACACGAGTCATCCCAGTAGCCCAGTAGCAGCGAGCGTTCTCCCCCCCACTCAGCTAGGAACTTGACCTAAGTCTGATGTTTGGTACTCCTTCCAGCAAATGCTGCTGCTTTTACAGTGGTGCTAAGGTTGAAGACCAAGGCTGGCCTTGGATGTGCTAGCAAATGCCCCTTTAAACATTCTCTGGGAACCAGGTTATTTCTTATGTGGGAGAGTGCTCCATCTCCAGACCTCAGGAGGTAGAGGCAGGAAGATCAGGAGTTCAAGGTCATCTTTGGTTACCAAGTGAGTCTGAGGCCAGCCTGAGTTACCTGAGACCCTGTCTGAAACAAAATGAAGAAAAACAACAAAAGAAAAACACATTTTCAGCAAGAGACAGGGTCTTGTAAAGTTGCCTAAGCTCATCTTGAACATACTATATAGCTCAGGCAGGCCTCGAACTTGCCATCCTCCTGCCTCAGACTCCCGAGCAGCTGGGGTGCTAGAACTGCACCTTCAGGTCTGGCTGTGTCAGGAAATTATTAAGACCCATGCCAAGCAAACAATTCCTTTCCTCTGTTTTAAGAAAAGTCACTCATGTTTTTTGATGGCAGCCTTTTCTGTGTCCTCAAAGGACAAAAACAAACTTACAAAAAATTATAAAGAAAAAAAAAATCCAGGCAACATGAAACAGGATGGCAGGACTGTGGTCTCAAACCCCAGAGGTGCCTCTCTGAGGTCACTGTGGTAAATCCACTTACATTTTCCACCCCCCCCCCCCACAACGTCCTGTGTTAGATCACACAGCTATTTTGATATCTCCATTGTGATATTTATTTTAAGACATCAGTTGGGTTTTAAATAACTCAATAGTGAACTCTGGCCTTTGGGGAAGGCAAACTAATTATTTCCTGAGCCTCTCCACATAGTGCTTCCCAATGCCCCTGTCAGTCTGAGAAGGAAGCTTGGAGCCAGCTGCAAGGCCGGACAGGAACTCAGAACCTTGGGTTCCAAAGCCACAGCTGCTGGCCAAAAGAACCCAGGCATCCCCAGAGAGTGCGTGCACCAGAGCGGCGCACACGGGGTTCTGGGTGGGGTAAAGCTCCATTGTCACCGTGCTGAAGAGAGGAGGTTGAGGCCTCCCACGAGTGCTTGGTTGCTCAGCAGTGTTACAAAGTTGAGAGTTTCAGGCCGATTTTACAGATGGAGAAAGGTTGTCACATCTTTGTCCAAGGTCACAGAGGCAGGAAGTTGAGAGCGGTCTGCCTGACACTGGACTGTATGGGATTAAACACTTGACTCTCGCCTTGGTATAATTTATTTATTTATTTATTTATTTATTTATTTATTTATTTATTTATTTTGAGATGTGGTCTTCTGTTGTAGCCTAGGTTGGCCTTAAACTCACGGCTCTCTTCCTGCTTCTTGTTCCTGCTCCTAGGATCCCCAACACAAGCCATCATGCCTGACTTGCTGTGCAACCTTGGGCAGCTAACCCAAACTCTTCATTCAATGCATATGAAATACCTACTGTCTCTCCATTTCTGTAGAAGTGAAATGCTGGATGAGTTGGGCTTTGTGAAATGTCTTAATCCAACACCTCTGGCTTTACATGGTCCAGATGTGGCCTTCAGGGATCCACTGAAGATGGCACAGCTCTCCCAGCTGTTTGAGGAACATCCCTCACCGTTCATTTTCCCCTAGCTCCACACCTTGGGCTTAGCCCCATCCCTGTCTTTTGCTCACAGGGTCTCCTGGCTTCTCCCTTAAACTGCTTTCTCAGAGTGATGCTTCACGACAGAGGTGAAGCGCAGGGATTTTAGGTGTGCAGAGGAGAGGCCACTGTCCAGCCTGGAGGTGTAGGGGAGTGTCTCTATGGACGCTTGTGGAGATGATGATTAGGAAGGGAGTAGAGAGGACCATCTAAGGCTTTGCAGAGACAGGGCACTTGCTGGACACCTGGGTATTTATGCCAGTTCACCTGAATCTGAGTGCAGAGCTTCTTATTTGTCTTTGTGACCACAGGGTCTCACCATTTCTCTCAGGTGGGTCTCAAACTCGAGATCCTCCCATCTCTGCCTCCTGAGTACTGGGGTCATAGGTGTGCATCGCCATGCTTGGCTAATATGTTAAGTATTGAGTGTGTGTGTGTGTGTGTGTGCTTGTGTGCACATGCGTGCATGCACTTTTTCTCTCATAGCAAAGATTGCTCCTTGTACACATACATTTCCCACAGAACCCGACTTATGGGGAGGCACAGAGCCAACCTTGGGGAAGACTCGGTCACTGATTCGTTACCATATGATAAGGGGTGGGTTCTGCTGGGGAGATGGAGATCAAAGTCAGCGCAGAGAAGTCATAGAGCAGAGAGTCTGAGAGATCTGCCAGCCTGTGTTTGCTGTGAGCCTCAGTTTCCTTATCTGTGAAATGGGGCCGTTAGACAGAGATTTAGATATTTAACAGACTTAAAGGGCATCAAGGCTAGGACTCTCCCTTATACAAATGAAGAACTAGAGACGCAAGACCAATCACGAGTCAGAGGATGGGACCTAAGTGCTGTCTCTGACTCTGGGAGGACACCTGGCATCTGACTAGCTAGAAGGTCACAAACAGAAAACTCTCTAAGCTTGATGCTAGACTCTTCACACCCCATAAACTTAATGTTTAGGAGATTTTAACATGGACACACCACTCATACGCCTGTGAGAGTCAGGCCAAATGGGCCTGTCAATCACCTGAATAGAGATTCCCCCCAGAAAGCTGTCTGTCCTTGAGTCTTCAGAAATGGTGTCAAGCTTACCCCAAAGAAGGTCAGCCCAATACTCTCTCTGGCTAGTGACCTCTCTTATCCCTGGACAGTGCTTTATGTTTCTCTGTAGTAAACTTGGCCTGTCGTCTATGCTGCGCTTTGGGGGCTCTTCTGAATCCTTTCCATGTAGATCACAAGGGCAAGAGAGCTGGGGAGTTGAGGGTGACATCCTTTAGCATTTCTGCCCTGGCTGGGCTTATGTGTGTGTGCATGTTTCTGTGAGTGCGAGTATACATATGGAGATATGCATGTGTGTCTGGGTTACTGCACTCAATATGATGTTTTCTAGCTTCATTCATTTGCCTGCAAATTTCAAATGTCATTTTTTCCTGCTGTATAGTATAGTATTCCATTATGTAAATGTACCACATTTTCCTTATTCATTCTTCAGTTGAGGAGCATTTAGGTTGTTTCCAGGTTCTGGCTCTTACAAATAATGCTGCTATGAACATAATTGAGTACATGTGCTTATGGTATGACTGAGCATCCCTTGGATACATACATACATACATACATACATACATACATACATACGTGTGTATGTGTATATCCAAAAGTGGAAAGTGGTATTTCTGGGCCTTGAGGTAGGCTGTTTCCTAATTTTCTGAGAAATCACTATACTGATATCCAAAGTGGCCGTACCAGTTTGCATTCCCACCAGCAATGCAGAAGTGTTCCCTTTACCCCACAACCTCTCCAGCATAAGTTGTCTTCAGTGTTTTTGATCTTGGCCATTCTTACAGGTGTAAGATAGAATCTCAAAGTTGTTTTGATTTGCATTTCTGTGATGAAATTTCCTTAAGTGTCTTTCAACCATTTTAGATTCCTCTGTTGAGAGTTCTCTGTTTAGGTCTGTACCCCATTTTTTAAATTGGATTATTTGTTCTTTTGATGACCAATTTCTTGAGTTCTTTGTATATTTTGGTGATCAATCTGGTGTGGTGTTGGTGAAGATCTTTTCCCATTCTGTAGGCTGCTGTTTTGTCTTGTTGACCATGTCCTTTGTTTTACAGAAGTTTCTCAGTTTCAGGAGGTCCCATTTATTAATTGTTTCTCTCAGTGTCTGTGATACTGGGGTTATATTTAGAAAGTGGTCTCCTGTGCCAATGTGTTCAAGTATACTTCCCACTTTCTCTTCTATGAAGTTCATGTTTTTATGTTGGTTTTATGTTGAGGTCTTTGATCCATTTGGACTTGAGTTTTTTTTTGGTGTGGTGATAGATATGGATCTATTTTTATTCTTCTATGTGTTGATATCCAATTATGCCTGCACTATTTGTTGAAGATGTTTTCTTTTTTCTAGTTTATATATTTTGCTTTTTTGTTAAAAAATTAGGTGTTTGTAGGTGTGTGGATTGATATCTGGGTCTTTGATTTGGTTCCATTGGTCTTCCTGTTTGTTTTTATGCCAATACCAGGCTGTTTTCAGTACTATAGCTCTGTAGTAGAGTTAGAAGTATTCCCTATGTCTAGTTTTTTAAGACTTAAAAGAAAAGAAAAAAAAAAAGAAAAACTCAGGCTGGGGAAATGGTTTAGTGGATAAGAGTGCTTGCTTTGCAAACATGAGGACCTGAGTTCAAATCCCCTGCACCCATGTAAATGGCTAGTTATGGCTACATGTGTCTTTCAGATCCCAGTGCTATGGGAGGTAGAGACAAGAGACACTCTGCAGCTTGTAGGCAGATAGCCTAGCTTCAGGCTCAGTGACAGAGCCTGCCTCAAGGGGATAAGGCAGAGTGATGCCCTCTTCTGGTCTCTGCGTATATGTACTGCTTGCACCCCACACAATACATACACTCATACACACATGGAAAAAACCCAAGTTGTGTCAACAGTGCTGTCAATAAGAGCATGGCAGAAAAGCCCCAGCAACTGTGAGGAAGATACAGAGATGGTTAGTTGCAAAAATACAGTCCTGATGAAAGGAAATGCCTTTGGTAGGAAAGGGTTTTACATGGCAAAGTGGTTTTGTAGAAAATTGTTCCAGAATGGGAAAGGGGGAAAATTAGGAGGATAGAGTATGTCACAAGAAGATCTACACAACTACTAGGACAATGGTGTGGGTATGAATAAACTAACTATTAAAATGTCTAAGGTTAAATTCAGGACTATTTAAAATCAGAGCCTGATTTGCTGCCGGAAACCATAAGGCTTTCTTAAAATATCTATCTGTTTTTAGTTGAATTAGTGAAGACGGGTGTTGAGAAACAAGGATTTTGTATTTTACTTCCATTTTCTGATGAGTTTTTCAGGCTTTTAACTACTTAGGGAATAAAGTGCGAATTGTCAAAATCTACTTGAGAATCTGCTTGTTTTGTCAAACTTTAAGTATTACACAACAGCTAAACTGAAATCTGTCATTTGTTCTTCTAGGCTGGTGTAATTGGCATTTAGATGTTCAGCAGCCTCATGTGGAGGCCAAAGCCAATGAGGAGAAAGGTCTAAGACAAAAGACAGGATTTTGGTCCAGGTCAGAAAGATCCCAGGGGACAATGGGCACTCTAAAGACTTACCTACAGCTCTGGTAAGTCACCCATCCTCTTGATCATGGATCATAGGTCATGCAGACCTGGCCATCCCAGCAGGTGATATGGCTGGTAGAGAAAAGCTTTAAAGGAACTAAGGGCTGTTTTCCCAAGTCCCTGTGATAGTTGTTAATGATTGTCAAGTTGACAGTATTTAGAGTCACCCACGAGAGGGCTCTCTGAGCATAGCTGTGAGGGGTTACATAGATTAGGATAACCTAGACAGCTGGGAGGGATTCTGTAGATTAGGATAGCCTAGACACAGCTGTGGTAGGTATGTAGATTAGGATAATCCAGACACAGCTGTGATGGGTATGGAGATTAGGATAATCCAGACACAGCTGTGATAAGTATGGAGATTAGGATAATCCAGACACAGCTGTGGTAGGTATGTAGATTAGGATAATCCAGACACAGCTGTGATAGGTATGGAGATTAGTATAATCCAGACACAGCTGTGATAAGTATGGAGATTAGGATAATCCAGACACAGCTGTGATAGGTATGGAGATTAGGACAGCCTAGACACAGCTGTGATGGGTGTGGAGATGAGGATAGCCGAGACACAGATGTGAAGGATTTTCTTGATAACATTATCAGAAGTGGATAGATCCACCCTGAATATGGCAGAACTTTCCAGTGGTGGCCACACATACAGAGGCTTGAGGGAAAGAAAAGCTTTTGCTTTTTGCCTGTGTGCCTTTGTGTCTCAATAGCAAGTTTACTTACTGTGTTCATGAGTTCATCTACCCTGTAGCTGCCACTACTGCTGGTCACTGTTGGACTACTCACTGTCCTATCATGAAGCAATTTAATAGACCCCCTTTAAATATATATCCATTTTTACTGGTTCCTCTAGAGAACTCTGGTTAATACAGTCACTCCAAGGAGCCTCAACTGACTTAACAATAAGAGAAGAGGTTAATTTTGGGCTACCTATAGAGTTTTAGATACCCCAATGACAATAAAATGAAAGAATGGAATAATTGGTAACAATACAAAACAAAAGGAGAAAGACTAGATTTTAAAATCGCCAAACAATCCTTCATCCCTTGTAGGTCTTCCCATTAACTCTGAACGTGAATTACTGACATGCTACATGGGCATCCATGGCCAGCTCAGCTATAGCCAGATTGAAGGCATTCCTTCTTCTCCTAACTGGGAACAGTATTTCCTCTAGCCTGAACTTGGAGTGAGATTTCAGTTCTGGATGAGTAAATTCTTACAATTGGGCTTTTAAACTTCTTGCTCACTCTATATCACCCCAATACTGACCAGTAAATTATTCTTCCATTTGTCTTCTCAAGACCCCTTCAAAGTTATAATGGTCCTTTACTTACTCAGACTGTAGCTAAAGATAATCCCACCCATGTCTCATCTGCTTTAGACAGTCTTCAAAATCATAATCAAACCATGTCAGATACACAACCTTTGAGACTTGTTGTACGTGAAGAGATGAACTTCGGACACTCTTCACATGTTCTTATCTTTGCTGAGCATCCACTGTGCTAATCCTCACTGCATAATAGAGTCCCTGACTCTGCAGATGGCAAGCAGGGGAGGGTGAATTGTATGTATAAACCACAGCCCGTGATGGCTATCTTCGGCTACTGAAACAACCAAGAACTACCTGGGAAGAGAGCCTCGTTGAGGGGTTGTCTCCACCACAATGTGTTAGCCTGTGACCACACCTGTGGGAGGTTGATTTAATTAAATTAATTGATGTAGGAAGACCCATCCCCCTGTGGGCAGCACAATTAATTCCCTAGGCAGGAGGTCCTGAACTGTTTAAGAGGGGCAAAATCGACCTGAACACTAAGCGGGTGTTTATTCGGTGTTCTGCACTCGTCACTGTGGACGTGATGTGACTAGCTGCTTGAAGTCTCTGCCTTCACTTCCCCACACTGACGGACTGTAACCTTCTCTCCCAAGTTTATTTGTGTCAGGGTGTTTTGCAAAACTAGAACGCTGTCAACTTGGCCACAGACCACAGTTACAGAACCAAGAGAGATGACTCTACTCCTTCCCTGTCTTGGAGATGGGAGACTGCCCTATAGCAGGTGCAATGCAAGATGCCCCCAGCATGCAGAAGCCAGTTTTTCTATTTTTTCTCATCTATGCTGAAGGCAGCAGAGGGTTATATAGGCTTGCACACCTAGGGAGGATCAAGCACTCGGTTACCCCAAGCTCCTGGCCTTCCTCTTGAGCTTTCTCTCTTTGCTCTTTACAGCTCTGTTTTACCAATGTGGGGGCTTTTAATTAAAAAAAATTATTTATTTTTGCTGAGCCTGGGATAGTGCCAAGAATGGTATAAAGGCTCAATAATTTGTTGGGGGTAGACTGGCCCCTACCTCCCACCCTCTCTCCTTCCTTTCCCTTCAAGATAGAGTTGGTGTTGCCAGGTCACATGTCTGCCCCCAAGGATTTCTTCATAGACACATCCCACATAGGTCTTGGCTCCACCCATGAGAGGCTTGTGGGTGGCCAAGGAGGTCAAGGAGTGTTTTTCTGCAAGAGGATTCCTTTGCTCTCTGCTTTGTTTAGTCAAACTTGAAAGGAGCTTGTTGTCTGTGCTCTGGGATGAGTGACAGGCATTTTCCCAGTATCTTAATCTTTTTTAAATTAGAAAACTAGGTAGTATACAAAATAATAGGTTTTACTATGCTGTTTTCGTACAATCGTATCATTGCAACTCGATCATACTCATCCCCACCACCCTTCCTCGTGACACCATCTCGGTTCCTCCCTTCTAAAGACTCCCACTGTGCCTTAGATTCATGCCTGGCCCACTTTGAAGCTCCTTCCCTCAGTGGACATTTTCCTTCTCTTCTAATAAAGAATCGATATAAACTCACAGTCAATATTATTGACGCCTCCAGCAGCAGATCCGTTCTTCCTCCCTCTGCTGCAAACTGGGTCAGAGCCCCCTCTGTGACCAAGTGTCTGTGACGCACACAATGAGGGCATTCTCCTTGAATACTTCCTCTCTTTTTTCCTTTGTAAGCATTGAGGTCCTCTTCAGACACATGAGCATGTCCATGAAATGGATTGAAATCTGTCCCTGTGTCTTGAAAGCTCACCTGGACTGCGTTTTGAAATATAATTAATGGGGCTGCAGAGGTGGCACTGTAGGCAGCAAGTTCAGTTCCCAGCATGCACATCGGGCAGTCCACAGCCTCCTGTGTCTCTAGCTCCAATGGGTGCAACTCCTCTGGCTCCAAGGGGACCTGCCCTAAAACGAGATATCTACCCCCCATATACATCTCATTAAAACTTAAAGAATATTTCTTAAAACATAGTTGAAAAGACAGTAGCTAGTCTGGCGTTGTGACTCACGCTTGTAATTCTAGCACTTGGAATTGCAGGGAGTGGCAGGTCATTCTAACTTGAGACTGTCCCAGTATACATGAGTCCTTGCCTCTGTCTCAAAGAGAAGAAAAACAGAAACAAGTTATTTTTTTCTTGACACCTCGCTTCATACACAATACAATGTGGTGTTTTCCTGGAAGAGATATTCCAATTTCTGAGCCAAAAGATATGTCAGCATTGTCGTGTGTGACGGCTAATTCACTGCCAAATTGCTGAGATTCAGAATCGCTATGGAAACCCATCTCTGGGTGGGTCTAGGAGGGAGTTTCCAGAAATATTTAGCTGAAGTGGGAAGGCCCATCCAGATAGGTGGCACCATGCCTCCGGACTGAGAGAAAAGGAGAGAGTGAGCACGGAGCACCAGTAACATTGCTCTCTGCTCCCTGACTGGGGACACAATGGGACCACTCACCTCATGCCCTTTCCTCCTTGACTTCATCACCATAGCATACCACATCCTCAAATGCGACTTAAAATAATCCCTTTCCCCTGAAGTTGCTTTTGTTTCTCATGCATTTTGTCACAGCAATGAGAAAAGTAACCAATATATCATAATAGTAGCGATTATTGGGAATAGAGAGCTTCAAACCAAATTGGTCGATGCAGCCTCCCACCTGAGCCTGGCCACTAAGAACCTCACCTTCCCTCCTGCCTAGCTGAGTATCAACTATAAAACACTAAGATGTAGGCTGTGGAGATGTCTTAGTCGATAAATCACCTGTCTGGAGGACATAAGAACCTAAATCCAGATCTTCAGAACCTCTGGAAAAAGGCTGGATTGGTACTGTGTGCTTGTGAAGCAGTGCTGTGGAAGATGGGGACCGATGGATGGATCCCCATGCTGTGGGAGGCGGGGACCAATGGATGGATCCCCATGCTGTGGGAGGTGGGGGGACCGACGGATAAATCCCTGTGCTGTGTGAAGTGGGCACTGATGGATGGATCCATGGGAGCTCAACAACCAGCTAGTATGTATCAAGTTTCAGTCTAATGAGAGACCTGTGTCAGGCAGAGGGTTGAAGCAGCTGAGAACTCACACCCGAAGTGTGCTGAATGTGTGCACACCTATAACGATATAAATTCAGTGTGAGCTCACATATACATGCACACAAACACATACATACATACATAACACACATACATTCAAAGCCACACACACACAGGCACAGACACAGACACACACACACACGTACACAAGGTTGATGGCCATACACAAGCTTCACCCTCGATGAAGTGACCAGGCTGGGCGGAGGGAACAGGACAGAGCTTAATGAATCGGGCTTCAGCACTACCAATGAAACCTCTACACACTCTCCATTTCCACTCCCAGTCAATACAGCCACGCATGAGAGAGAAGCATGGTAGTTACATTACGTTAAAATAGCCTGGCAAAGATAATTTCTTATTGATTAGTTTTGAGGTCTGTGGATAAAAGAAAATTGACTTCTGAAAATTCTAAAATAAAGAAAGTAAATGAGGGGAGATGTTTAAATTTTTAAAGGGTGGAAAAAAAGATGTAATAAATGTCCCCAAAACTGCTACTTATGAAGGTGCCACCAAGGTTGAAACCTAGGCTGTTTATGATCTGATTAACGTGGCCTTATTTATTATAACATTTAAAGAATGCGAGACCAACCGGCTACCTTTGGAAAGCAGAACTTGGGAGATGCTTCACAGGGTGAGGAAGGTGACGGGACAGAGACCTGGGCTGGGTGTGGTCATGCCACCTGTAATTCCTGCTACAGGGAGACAGAGGCAGGAAGATCCTGAATTTGAGATCAGATAGTGAGCCACATAGTGAGTTTCTATTTTTCTCATTGACCTGCCTCACCTTTGTCCCATGATCTTCTCTGAGCAACCCATGGCAGGGATTAAAGATGCCAATTGGATTGGCCTGGGCACATACCTCTGCGATGCTAACTCAGGGGTTTGAGCTGGCTTCACCTATCCTCAGGTGGTGGTGGGCTGACTGGTGGAAGGTGCCTTTCCTGAAGTACTTGCAGTATGGGAGAATACATGCTGATCTGCCAAAATAGCTACTGTATTTATCTATGCATCTATCTCTATCTATCTATCTATCTATCTATCTATCTATCTATCTATCTATCTATCTATCTATCATCTATCTATCTACATACCTATTATATATCTATCCATTTATCTATCATCTATAATCTATCTATATCAATTATCTACCTATGCATCTGTCTATCCTCTATCATTTATTTATTTATTTACTATCTATCTATTAGATAATAGATATCTATTATCTCTATTATTTATCATCTGTCTATCATCTATCTATTCATATATATATATATTAATCTATTTCTCTATCTGTGATAGTTTGAATGAGAATGATTCCATAGGCATATTTGAGTGTTTTTTCCTAGTTGGTGGACTTTTTGGGAAGGATTAGGGGGTGTGGCCTTGTTGGAGGAAGTGTCGTTTTGCTGGAGGAGGTGTGTCACTGAGGTGGTAGTGTTAAGATTTTAAAAAAACCTACACCATTCCCAGTCACCCCCTATATGCTTAGGGTTTGTGTATCAAATATAAACTCTCCAGAGCCATGCCTGCCTGCCTGCTGTCGTCATGGACCACGATGGTCATGGACTCATCCTCTGAAACTGTAAGAAACTCCCCAACTAAATGCTTTCTTTTATAAGTTTCCTTGGTCACGGTGAATCTTTACAGCAATAAAAAGTATTAAGACAGAAGTCAGTATCAGGGAGTTGCCTATCTCTATAATAGGCCTGGCCACGATGCTTGTTGAAGGAATGTGGACTTTGGGTTTGGTTTAGGAAAGCGGTTGGATGCAGGATGTGAGGCCTAAGACAACAGTATGTACTGAGAGCAACTGTGGAGATTCTGCTCACGAGGTTTCAATGCAGAACAATGGAGAATCACAAGGCATTTCCCTCAGGGAGGTCTTTCCTGTCTCCCAGTCCAGCAACCAGCCTCAAACCTCACGACGCCCTTGTTTCTTCACTTTGATTTTCTTTTTTTCTTTTTTCTTTCTTTCTTTCTTTCTTTCTTTCTTTCTTTCTTTCTTTCTTTCTTTCTTTCTTTCTTTCTTTCTTTCTTTCTTAAAGATTTCTGTCTCTTCCCCCCAGCCGCCTCCCCTTTCCCATCCCCTCCGCCAATCAAGTCCCCCTCCCTCGTCAGCCCAAAGAGCAATCAGGGTTCCCTACCCTGTGGGAAGTTCGAGGACCACCCACCTCCATCCAGGTCTAGTAAGGTGAGCATCCAAACTGCCTAGGCTCCCACAAAACCAATAGGTGCAGTAGGATCAAAAACCTATTGCCATTGTTCTTGAGGTCTCAGTAGTCCTCATTGTC
>NW_026067926.1:8849810-8854301 GCF_014885135.2 Alexandromys fortis | reverse complement strand
GAACCCTGATTGCTCTTTGGGCTGACGAGGGAGGGGGACTTTATTGAGGGAGGGGGAGGGGAAGGGAGGCGGTGGTGGGGAAGAGACAGAAATCTTTAATAAATAAATAAATAAATAAATAAATAAATAAAAATAAAAAAAACTTGTATCAATAAGCCAGCAATGTTGGTTAAATCAAGAAGGAAACAGCATTGTGGATGGGAGGATTTTATGAAAATATTATGTGTGAAATGGAACCTGTTTAATACCATCCACTCTTTCCGTGAGGGCAGAGAAGGCTTTAAATGAGGAGAGCTCTGGCGTTCAATGCGCTTTCTAAGTGGAAGCTGCTCGATTCAATCTTAAATATGTTAGGAAGGTCGCGTCTTTGCTCCCTTCTTTTTCTGTTTCTGTTCCTTGTGAGGCTTGGGTGTGGCACTGCCATCTCCCAGTTCATGCACAAGAACTGTGAAATAAAGTTACCAAAAAAATCTTAGGAAAAAAAGAAAAAGGAAAACAAAACGAAACAAAAAAAATCCATCAGAACTGGAGAGATGGCAGCTAAAACCAGTTCCTGCTTTTGCAGGGAACCTGAGCTGTAGTCTGGCAGGCACATGGCAGTCCTCAGCCATATTTAACTGCAGTTCTAAGGGATCTGATGCCCTCTACCAACCTCCTTGGGCACCGTAGAAATTTCGTGCACAGACACGTGTGCAAGCATGACACATAAAACAGAAATACATGTGTACCTATGAAAACTTTAATGGTGTTTTAAGGTTCTGATTTGGTATAGACCCATATTCAGAGCTATTCTCTGTTGCACGCTGTCTCCAGACTGTGGATTGAATACACCTGCATTAGGATGATCCAGGGGATATAGCTGATAAAACTTCTGGGGAATAGAACCAGCTAGTGGCCAGGTTCTGTGAGGCACTTAAAGAAGGTGACCTCATTCAGTGCTCATGATGATTCTGTACATGTGGACAGAGCTCACTATGAAAACGCTCCTTTCTCTTCCATCCCACTCCTGACAGCTGCCACTCTGATAAAAATCTGTTTCTCGACTCCTCTGTCACCGTGATTCTGGTTATGACTTAAGATCTGCAAGTTAGATGCTATGCTTCCTTCTTTTTCTTTTGTGGGGATAAATTACCCCCCCCCCAACAAAACAAAAGGAAACAGAACAGAAGCCAACAGCTAGAGGGAGAGAAGGTTCATTGTGGCCCACAGTTCAAGGTGCTATGTTGCATCCCGATCAGGAAGAAGAGAGAGAGAGAGAGAGAGAGAGAGAGAGAGAGAGAGAGAGAGAGAGAGAGAGAGAGAGGAATGCATGTGTTCAGGTGCTCAGCGCTCTTTCTAACTCTACACATTCCAGGACCCCCTGTCCGGAGAATGGTCCCATCCACAGTGGACTGATCTTCACACGCCATACAGGCGTGCCCTGAGGCCCGTCTCAGGATGATTCTAGATTCTGTCATGGTGACAGTTGTAACCAGCCATCACAGGTGCTTTCCCACAAGCCTTGAGCTCGGAACAGTGTCAGGAAGGGAGAGAAAAACTCCGTGGGTCCCCAGAATCCGATTGTGTCTATAATTTCCTGCCTTGGTGGCTTCTCATAGTTGTGGCACCCATTCTCCCTGTCACGGAAGAGGCGTTCCGTCTACTACATTCAGCAAGGAATCCCTTTCAGCTGCACAGTCTGTCAGGGCCTCTGCCGTCTGAAGCTGAACTCTGAGGCCCCATGTTTCAGACAGCCTTCTTTCCATCTTACGCGGGGGCATCTGGTGTCTGTGCTGAAATAATTCGCTTCAGGTTTTGCAGTAAGTACGTAGAGGAGTCTTCTACTCCCTCCTTTCTGGACCCCTATCTTATTTCAAATCCCTCTCCCACAACACAGTTTGTTTGAAACAGGTGGTATCTGACAGTCCCGAAGTCCCAGGACCCGAGGAGATCATCCCAGGCGCCTTTCTGCCTTTTAGAGGACCGTGGAGTATGTGTGGAGTCAGACTTGAAAGCGTGAGGCATAAACCCCAGGCTCCGTGACACCTGCTTGAGGAGGCAGTGGAGGGGTCAGAGAGGAAAGCTGCTGTGGGATGGAGAGAGGAAGGGCAGGACAAAAACTTCAGGCTCTCTTCTCCAGATCGCTTTGGCCTTATTTCCTGTGAGAGTCTTCCCAGTTTGCTGAGCGCAGTTGGCCCCAGGTGCTAAGCCCCAGAAGCTCTCGATGGAGGCGCCTAAGCCGGCCGGAATGCTTGCCCCTCTGCTCAGTTCCCAAGAGCTCTCCAGTCAGATCGCAGACATGCCAGCTAATTCCTTCTTATAGATTTGCCTGCCTTTATTAGCGGTAATGGTATCGAGGGTATTTTTCTTTATAGACATTATAATTAGTAATTGTTTTGAAGGGCAATTGCTGTTAAACTACTTATTTTTTCTTCTCCTGGAGGACAGGACAATTTCCAAGACTGATTATTTTGCAATTGAAATTCCACGTCTCCCAGAGGGAAATTTTTATAGCAGTCAGTGCAAGTCAAATCTGCTCTGCTTTTCTGCCTTTTTTTTGCCTATTGCTTGTTCTCTCTCTCTCTCTCTCTCTCTCTCTCTCTCTCTCTCTCTCTCTCACACACACACACACACACACACACACACACGTTTCTGTTTGACAGCTTTTGTAGGCAGTTCCCTGGCTCTCTGGCTAATAGGATAGATGATAAATATTCCCATGGTACCATTTCAGTCAATTAATTAGCTAATGTTCAAAGATGGAAAGTGTCACGCAGACAGAGAACATTAGGACTGTCTTAATAATAATAATAATAAAAGGCATAGACTGAGGGAAACTCTGGATGGGGAGATGGTGTGCGTTTTGCCTGCGAACTCTCATTTTCTTTTCTCTCCTGGTTCTGCAGTCCGTCACAGAGCTGAAAGTGCTTTGTGCCGTCAGGGTCACCTCTGTACAGCTGTTTCTTCTACTTGAAAGTTTTCTGTACCGTGTATATGGTGAGGTAATGAACAGGTCATTTTTTCTTAAGTGGAAGCAGGGTGCTGTTGGGTCTGGTCTGTCAGGATTGCTGTAATACAATGCCACGAAGAGTGTGGCTTTTAAGGAACAACAACAAAATATTGTGTCTCACAGTGGCAGAGGTTGGAAGCCCAAGATTGGGGCTGGAAGATTCAGTGTCTGACCAGGGTTCCTTCCCTTCCTGGTGCTCAGACAGCTAGCTCTTTTCTGGGATGTCACGTGGCAGGAGGGATGAAGGTCTTTTCAGGTGTATCAGTTACATTTTTCATGGTTATGACAAAACACCTGGCCAGAAGCAACTTAATAAGGAGATATTTATTTGGGATTCTGACTCTGGAAGGCATAGTCCATCATGCCGGGGAAAACATGGCAGCTGGATCTTCAGTGATGGGAACTTGCAGCCTGGGTTGTTCATGACTTCCGGATCCGGAAGTGGAGCGTTCAGGGTGGACAGAGCAGGTATCACTTTCGGGACTCCTAGTGACCCACTTCTGCTGCTAGGCTGCCTCCCCATTGAATCTTCCCCATAGGAGCACCTGATGAGGACTAAGTATTCAAACACAGGGGCCTGTGGGGAACATTTCGTGCCCAAATTATCACACTGAGCATCTTCTCTGAGGGTGCAGCCTATCATGAGGGCTCCCCTGCTCAGACCTAATCACCTCCCAGAGGTCCACATTCTAACACGGTCACCGTGCAGATTTCAACCTTTGGGTTTTTGAGGGACACAGTCTTATCCAGACCACAACAGCCAATAATGTTTGGGTTTTGGTGACTAGGTAGGGGCAGTTGCCTCAGTGAGTTTTGCTCAGGAGTGGCTGGGAGGTGTGGTGTGACATATCACCCCTTCTTTTGAGTAGCCCCAGCTATCAGTACTCAGAGACTAGAATTTGGTTCTTCATGGTGAGCATTTGGAGCTTGAATTAGAGATGAGAGGGGTAGTGGGTTGCTCTATGCTGGATATGTGTGGTTGCTTTGGTAGGAAGGTTTGGGGTGAGAACAGACAGCCCTCATCAAACACAGGGTCTATCTATCAAATTCACCCCTCCTGACCATCTTCCACTGAGGGCTTGCCTGTACCACCCATTGTATTGCTTGAACCTCCTAAGGGGATCCCAGAGAGACAGGTGCATCAGAGAAACTCATAATGATGGCTCCCTAAAGTTCTCTTCTATTCTGATCGTTGACAAAGTGGCAGTGTCTGATGTGGAAGGCACATCCCTGGTATGACATGCTCACAACTGTGTGCTAATAAAAGCCTTTCCCTTGTCACAGCTCCTCAGGCACTTCTCATTAGCAGGAGTAGGGAAACAATTGGTTAAGACATAGTCTCCTCAGGAAATTCGGGATCAACCTACCCCTGGACCCAGCAATACCACTCTTGGGAATATACCCAAGAGATGCCCTATCATATGACAAAAGCATTTGTTCAACTATGTTCATAGCAGTATTATTTGTAATAGCCAGAACCTGGAAACAACCTAGATGCCCTT
>NW_026067926.1:8815035-8848668 GCF_014885135.2 Alexandromys fortis | reverse complement strand
GGGAAATGGGAGGCTGGGAGGAGGCAGAAACTTTTTTTTTCTTATTCTCAATAATTAAAAAAAAAGACATAGTCTCTCATCTTCCCACACAGCACCGAGTAGAGTAGAGCGAGCACAGGCTGTGGAGTCAGACTGTTCAGGGATCAGAAGCTGGCCTCTGCCACTTGCTAGCTGTGCACGATTGTGGCATTTCCTGACCTCAGCAGTACCTCAGTTTCCTTCTCTGCAAGTGGGGGGAGTGCCGACGCGGGAAGAGCCAGAGGGCAGGTCGCCTGTGCATTCATTGTAGAAGTATGTGTTGGGTTGCCTGTGGCAGGTGGAGGAGTCACTTGAAAGGTTTTAATTTTTGACAGTTTCGTAGATATTTTATAATGGGTTTTGGTCATGTCCACCCTGTTCTCCTCCCTCGTCCCTCTCTTTCTCTTGCTGGCACAAGTGTTCTCAACCAGCCTCCTTCCTACTTTCTTGTCTACTTTTTGTGGGGTTTGTACATTTTTTGCTTTAGATTTATTTATTTTACGTATATGAGTGTTTGCTTGCATGCACATGTGTGCACACATGTGTGCCTGCTGCCCCTGGAAGCCAGAAGATGACATTAGGTCCTCTGGAATTGGAGTGATGGATGGTTGTGAGTTTATTTAGTTTCTGCCCAAGCATGGGAGGAAGGTTATTTTAGATTCTCATTCTCTGTGACCAAAATATTGGAGAGCACAAAGTAGAGAAGAAAAGTTTATTTTGACTCATGGTTTGAGAGGGTTCAGTCTCCAAAGCTGTTTGAACATCATGGTGGAATCATGTACCGGAGGAGCTGCTCACTTCGTGGCTGAACAGGAAGCAGAAAGCAGGGCAGGAAGGGGCAGGGAACAACAGATACCAGTGGGCCCACATCTGTTAACCCACCTCTTCCTGCTAGCTTTCATCTCCCGGGATCATCAGACTCCCATGTCCCCTCCACAGAGCCACATGGTGGATTAAGCATTCAACACAGGAGCCTATAGGAGGTTCTTCCTGCTCAAGTCTTGGCGGCAGCAGGTGCAAAAGTAGCCTTCTGGTCTCATAGCACCTCGTCAGAATATCTCCTTGTTTTCACGATGTTTCCATATTCATGGGAAGTAGAGATTGGTCAAGTAATTAAAAATGGTGACGCACTGGCTGGGGAGATGGTTCAGTTGTTAAAGCCCTTGCTTTGCAAGCTTGGAAACCTAGAACCCATGTAGTGGTGTGTGACTGTACCCAGTGTCAGGGAGCCAGAGCTATTCCTGGAGTGCCTTGGTTCTCCAGTCCACCTTACTCCGTGAGCTCCAGGCAGTCAGTGTTGGAGGAATGCCCCCCCCCCCCCCCGAGGTTGACTGGTGACCTCTACGTGTGAACGCACAGCTACGCTGTTGCCCCCTTACATGAACACACAAAATATTGATGTGTCATGAAGGAAATACAGCGGAGGAACACGGTAGAGAAAGACCACGGGACGCTGGCAACTCAACCAGGGAGGGCATTTCTGAGGTGAGGCCGTGCTGAGAAACGAGACACGACAATGAGTGGCCCACGCACGTATCTCCGGAAGAGCCTTCTCTACAGAGGAAACAGCGAGAGCCAGGGCAGAAGTCCTGAGGTGGGAAGTGCTTGGCAGACTCTAGGAAACAGGAAGGCTGGTGTAGGTACATAGGAAGGATGTTGGAGCATGAACAGAGATGGGTCTAAAAGGTCTGGAGGGTCAGGAGCGTTTGGGGCCCCACAGGCCATGGAAAGAAATAGAAAACACGCTCTTAATCCAGAGCCCAGCTCGGTCTGCACTCAGTCAGCTACTATTTGCTCTCTTAGCGATTTGTCTCTCTGTTATTGTGCTCTTTAAATTATTTGCATTTTGCTGAGAAAAATACAATGGGGAAGAAAATTAAAGAAAAATTATGGTCCACTATTAGACCAGTGACTGATAGAAATAAGTTACTTCTTTTTCTGTCAAAATGTTTTTATTTGTTTTATACACTTTTCTTCTTATTTAAGTTTTTTTGTATAATATATTTTGATCATATTCTTTCCCTTCTTCAAACTCCTTCCAAATCTACCACCTCCTTACCCACCCAACTTACTCTTAAAAAAGACAAAAAAAAAGAAAATAAAAACAAAATAATAAAAGGTAACATGAATTCTAATTGTTCTTAATAAAAACCTGGAGTCAGAAATTAGGGGTGAAAGCTGAGAGATCAGAGAAAAAGTATAGTCAGCCACTAGAGAGACCTTTTACCTCTACTGAGTCCTCAGACTAAAGGGTCTATTCCTATCTCTACTAATTCTCAGATGGCATCCTCAGACCGACTGCTTCAGACTGCACTGAGCTCCTGTCTCCTCCTGCCTTCTATTCCTCTCTCCACCCAGCCACGTCATTCCTGTCTCCACCTCCCTAGTGCTGGGATTAAAAGCGTGTGACTCCTAGCTACTGGGATTAAAGGTGTGAGCCACCACCACCTGGCTCTGTTTCTCTTTGGTACTGGATCAACTAGTGTAGCCCAGGGTAGCCTTGAACTCACAGAGATCTGTTTGCCTCTGCCTCTAGAGTGCTGGAATTAAAGGTGTGCACCACAGCTGCCTGGCCTCTAGTGGCTTAGCTCTCTGATCTTCAGGCAAGCTTTGTTTGTTAAAACACAAGCAAAGTATCACGACAGCAAAATCAAACAAATAAGCAAAAAAAAAAAAACCCAAACAAACCAACCAAACATAAATAAAAAAAGCAAAACAACAACAACAACAACAACAACACACACACACACACACACACAAAAGCCTAGAAGAAATGAAGTCCTTTTGTTTGGACCAGCTACTCTTGGATGTGGAATCTGTCCTGGATTGTGATTAGAATATCCAGTGACACTATTGAAAAAACTGATTTTCTCTTTCCCAGCGGGAAACGACGGCAAATAGCTTTTTGATTAGGGATGGGACTTAGTGTCCACTTCTTTTTCTCAGTCAGGCCCTGGACTGAGGAACGATTGTAAGAGCCGGCGGTGGTGGAAGACTCCAAGGAAACAACATCTTCCAGACACAGTAAGATTGATGCACATATCAGCTCACAGAGACGGTGACGGCAGGCACAGGACCTGCACAGGTTCAAAGGCATTTCGTTTTCTTAAAGCAGGGTTGAACCCTGTTAAGGTATCAAATGGCTGTCCAGGATGCTTTTCTCCATAACGGTGTAAGGATCTCTTACTCCACACCAAGAAAGGCCTTTGTTTCTGCACAATATCATAGACTGTGGGCAGGTACCAAGTAGGGATTCCATGCTTCTCAAAGGGAAGAGGATTCCAGGTGCTCAGAGGGCTGAACGGATAGACTACAGTGCCCATGACAGTTAATGTCATTGTAGCTGGAAGGGATGTAGAGTCACCATGAAAACACACCTCTGGGTGTGACGGTGGATGTTTCCAGAGACATTTATCTGAGCGGAGAAGCCCCCTCTGAGTCAGTACCGCCATGGGCTGGGGTCCCAGACTGCATACACAAGGGAGAAGAAGCTGGGCTGCAGCGTGCATCTCCCTCTGCTTCCTGACTGCAGGTGCAGTGTGACCAGCCTCCTCCTCCTTCCACAATGTCTTCCTCCCTGTGATGGACAGCACCCTCAGACCGTGAGCCAAAACAAACCCTTCCTCCCCTTTGCTGCTTTTTGCAGGAATTTTTTTTTTTGTCTAGCATCAAGAAAAACGACTAATACAGGACATTGGCTTATTAAACTGTGGTGCACATGCCTATAAAAGTCTATGGCTTACTAATAAGAATGCATTCCAACTGATTTGAGCTAGACCTTCAATCTAGAGTCCTCAGATAACCAGGTCTTATACTGTCAGCACCTTGTACTGTCAGTACAGTAGAGGAAGAATGAAGAGAGAAAATATGAATGATAGCATGTAATGGTTTATTGCATTTATGTGTATGTTTGCATGTGTGCATGTGTGTATGCATGTGTATGTATATACATACATGTATGTATACATATATATTGTGTGTGTTCATGTGTGTGTGTAGGTCCAAAGTTGATATGAGCTGTTCCTCTCAATTGATATACTGAGGCAGAGTCCTTTGCTGAACCATTGTTTCACAATCAATCTTTCTCTGCTTCTCTAGTGGTACTAGGTTACAGGCAGCTGCCATACCTGCCTGGGTTTTTATGTGTATTCTGGGGCTAGGAACTGTGGTCTTAACTCTTGCATGGCAAGCAGTTTATCCAGTAGCCCTTACTAATTCAGGTTGGTTCTACAAAACAGATTAACCTTAAACCTCCTCTGTAGCCCAGGCTGGTCTTGAACTTACAACCCTCGCACCCCAGCCTTCCAAGTTGCTGGCAGTACAGGCTTGTGCCATCAGGTATGGCAGAGAAGGAATTTGAAAATAAAAAATCCCACCTGTCAACTATCTCTGCCCAACCAAACATCCTGTTATATCTTTAATCTCAGAATACATGATTCTTAAGCCTGCAAGGTGTTTATCTCTCGCAGACAGGCACCGTATCTTTTGGGTTAATTTATGGATAGTCTCAGAATGGACTAACATATAGATTTTCCTGAGTAATAAGGGGAGGAATGAGTGGGAATTTTAGTTTTATTCCTGTGCTAACCAGGGCGATAAAAAGCTACCCCAGTCACCTACCAATGCGCACAGAAGCCTGCTTAATCATTCTTGCTATGGTTGGCAGACAAAAGCTGGGCAGATTTCCTCCAAGTATGGTGCAAAGCCAGGCTGGATTTTACTGTAATTTTGTCATTAGGACCCAAAGAAGAAATCACATCAATCAAAGATAATTTTCCTGGGCTTCCCAGAAGGGTATGAAAGGAAGAGTGAATTCCCTGTTGCTCTGAAGTGGCAGTGAGTGACTGTCCAGCAGATGAATCGAACAGATGGGAGGAAGTGTAAATGTGAAATTGATACACACCCTGCTGCTAGCAAAGGAGGAGATGCTTAGATGATGATGTCGCGGGAGCAGAGAGTGAAGCCCTTGATGATGTGGAGTCCATCTCTTACCTTGATTTGGGTACCCTGAGAACGATGGGATACAGGGAGACATTTGGTCAACATTTTAAGGACAAAAAATTAAACAGATAAATTAATTGCCTTGATAAACACTTTTTTTTTTTTGAGACAGGGTTTCTCTGTTGCTTTGGTGCCTGTTCTGGAACTTGCTTTGTTGACCAAGATGGCCTCGAATTCACAGAGATCCACCTGATGCTGAGTCCTCCTGAGTGCTGGGATTAAAGACATGCACTACCACAGCCCAGTCATAAACACGTGTTAAATAGCTACTATACACCAGACGCTGTACTTAGGTTATGAATAAAAATGCCACCGGAGCTATCAGTGATGTGCTGACTGTGCAAAAATGAGGAACTGGATCTGAATCCCAACACACACACACACACACACACACACACACACACACACACACCCCAGGCGTGGTGGAATGTGCTGGAGGGGTAGCGGCAGGGGGGTTTCTTGTGCATACCATCACTCTAGCTGAGTTGTTAAGCCCTGGGTCCTGTAAAAGAACCTGTCTCAAAAAACCAAATGGAGAGAGATCTAGGAAGACACATAAGGTTGACCTCTACTTTTTGCATGCACATACACACACAGACTTTCCTTTCCCAAAGGTCTTTCCTCCTTCTGGCAAGTAGGGGACACAAATGAGGGGATAAAACTGACTGATGATTAAATTCAGGGCAATGAAGACCAGGACAGAGAGGACATAGGGCTGCTTTCTGGAGACGTCAGGGGAAACTGCTGTGTTTGTGGATTTGGGATACTGGATCCGTGATTTTTTTTTTTTTTACTACGTATCAACTCACACCAGAACTCAGAAACTTCAAACAACATTTTCCTCCTCTTGCAGTTGTGCGTCAGGAGTGTGACTGAGCTTGCAAGGTTTCTGTCTTATGGTTTTGCACAAAACTGTGATCAAGGGTCAAGTGAAAGCCTGTGGCCTCCTCTGAAGCCTAAACACGGGAAGGATGCATACTCAAGCTAACTTGATAGCAGCTGTCTGTTTCCATTTCTGCTGCTCTAGTAAAATATTCCAACAAAGAGAAATTTAGACTATAAAGGGTTTACTTTAGCCCACAAGTCCAGATTAGAGCCTCACATGGCAGGGAAGTCAAGGAAGGAATGTGAGGCTGCTTGTCACATCACAACCGCAGTCAAGAGCAGAGAATGAACACATGCATGCCTTCTCCTGCCCAGCCGCCTTTCTATACTTACACAGCCCCAAACCAAACCTAGGGAATGGTGCTACTCACAATGGGTGAGTCTTCCAATCCCAGTTAGCTTAATTAACAATCCTCCACAGACATGCTCACATGCTAACCTGATCTAGACAACCCTTCATTAAGACTTTCTTCCCAAGTGATTCCAGATTGTGTCAAACTGATAGTTAAAACCAACCAACTGGCATCGCTAGCATCCATCATGGCATCCATCTGGCTCATTGTTCGGCTGTGGCTGAACCTACTTATGCTGCCCTGACATATGGATCTCCATTATGTCAGTTCATATTATCAGCACTCACAACGTGAGACAATGAGTCTGGTTGGCAGGATGGAAGTCAAAATCTTTTCCATCTGAGTGATGGAAGTAACACCCATAATATTTAGATGTAGAAACTGGTCGTATCAGAGTGTGGGGCTTAAACAGGAGCATAACAGAACATAGGTGTCACTGGAGGGTGTGTCCTGCAGAAGCTGTTAGAAGTAGGTCCCAGAGGCAGAGCCTGAAGTGAGAAATGCATTATAAACCAATATGTTAGGACAGTTTTCTAAGAAAAAGCACAAGCAAGTGCATGACAATAAACATTGTGGGCAGGGGCGAACTGTGGCTCAAGAATAGGGAAGATGGGAAGCAGCATATATTGTAGTATTTCCTATCAGGGCCGAGGGGATAGAGTACTTATGCCCTTGAACCTGCCCTTCAGGAACTGTTAGATGCCTTTCATTATTGACAAAGTACCTTTCTGTCCTGTAACCCATCTGCAAAACCATCACTGCCACTTCTCACTAAGACAAAGCCCAAACACCACCTTTAGACACATTGCTACCTGCTCTCTGTCTCTCTCTACTTCTCTGTCTGTCTGTCTGTCTGTCTGTCTGTCTCTCTCTCTCGTAAGTAAGGAAGTCAACTTACAGGAGGAAAGGATAATTTATTTTGGCTCATTGCTTTAGAGGGTTTAGTTCACAATAACTTGGTCCCACATGCTTGGGACCATATGGAGAAGGAGGCTGTTCACTTCATGATGAACAGGAAGCAAAGAAGACACCGTTATAGACACAACTTTCAAAGGCACCTTCTGAGTGACCTTCCTCTAACTAGGCCTTCTTCCAGTTTCCAGAATCTTAAAACAAAACAAACAAACCAAAACCACTAACTGAGGACCAAGTATCTAACTCATGAGCCTGTGGGAACATTTCATATTCAAGCCACAACAAGGAGGGAAGGTATATTTTGGTTGATAGTTTCATCATAGGCTTCAGCCCATGGCCACCTGGCTCCATTGCTGTGGACCTGAGCTAACGTAGAGGAAAGCTGCTTGCATGGTGGCCAGGGTGTCTATGGAAAAGCAGAAGAACCAACAGGAATAAGACATTGTCTCCAAGGCCACCCCCCTTCACCTCAGCGACCCCCCTCTTTCAGCTAGACTCTACTTATTTTCACCACATCCTAATAAGTCACTCAAAGATGAATCCATCAATGCATTATGGCACCAATTAAGGCACAACACTCTTATCCAGTGACCTCCCCAAAACCTGCCCTCTGAACATTGAATTGGAGACAAGCCTCCACCATATGAGACTTTAGGGGGTGTATTTCATAACTCAACTGTAACACTGGGTGAAGGTTGACTCTGGGAGATATGACTTCCCTGGCATTCCTGTCTGTACATACATGTAGAGCAAGTGGGTTCTCATTCTCTGAAGATGAACCTGGAGACAGGGGGAGCTTGTTTATAAGAAAATGTCAAAGAATATGTGTGTGTATGTCTCTGTGTGTGCCCACGTGTGCATAAGACAGCAATAGCATTTATTACTCACATTTATTGCAAAAACAGCAAGAATATGGAGAAGCATGAACAAACGGATAATTGTTTATGAGTAAGTAGAACAAGATGGTGTATGAAGTGTCAGGTGGGAAAGAGCCCAGGAAACAAGACAGAGAGCAGCAGAGGGCTTATCAGAGAAAGACTCAGTGGGAGGGAAGGCAACACATTGGGCTATGTCTAAGGGGTTAAGGCACAGAATCAAAGACTAAAAGCACTGAGAGCCCTCAGCCACCAGTGTCTTCCCCTCCACTCTATGTTTAGAGACAGGGGCTGTCACTGAACCTAGAGCTCAATGGTTCAGCTAGGCTGGCTGGACAGTGAGCTCCAAGGATTTTCCTTGTCTCTGCCTCCCCAGTGTTGGGATGCTCGCTGTGCCCTGCTGCACTCAGAGTTTTATGTGGGTGCAAGGGATCCAAAGTCATAGTCTTGTGACCACATAGCAAACGCTTCGCCCACGGATCCACCTCCTCAGCCCAATTTCAGACTTTTTAAACAGACCTCAGATATTAGAATCAATTATAATCCTCATTCATGATGTGCTGCCATCTCCTCCCTAAGAATGGCTCTCTTTTCATTGACTTCAGTTCATTAAATATTTACTAATCTATTAAACGCCTGTGGTGCCATTTAACCAGGAGTGGCCACACGCAAGGCAGTCCACCTTTGTTCTAATCTCGCGGTGTAGTGAGGTTGAACCATCTTTGCTTGTTCTGCAGCTGTAATCTTTTACAGTAGCCGGGCAGAGCTCAGATGAGCTTAGAAGTCATGGGGTACTAAAATTTGAACCTGAATTGTCCTCCTACAGGTTCATGCTTTTTAAAAGTGTGTATATGTATGAGTGTGTGTGTTTATGTGTGTGAGTGCATGTGTATGAGTGCAGGCTTGCATGCATCACAGTCCTCGTGTCCAGGTTGGAGGACAACCCCAGTTATTGGTCCTCACCTCCCACCTGGTTTGAGACAGATCTGTTGTTCATGGCTATGCACTCTCAGGCTAGCTGACCTGAGAGCTCTGGGGAGTCAATGTCTCCATTTTCCACCTCACCTCCAGAGTGCTGAGATTACATTCTTGCTGGGGATCAGAACTCAGGCCTTCACACAGTGTGGTTTGTGATTTACCCTATGTGCAATACCCCAGCCATATCATGGTTTGACTCCTCTCCTTTCCCAGGGCTGCCACTTTATGAAGTTTAGGAATTAGAGCCTAGCTAGTGGAAGTAGACCCTTAGAGACAGGCCTTTGCAGGAAGTATCTTGGGTCATCCAGTTTGTAGTGATGGGAAATTCCTAACTCCACCAAGCAGCCACTTCCAGCTGTTAGGACATTTGGCCTCCTTGAAGCACCCTGCCCACTGATTCTAGCTGTGCTGTTTGATAGCTTCCTTCTACTTACATGGAATCTGGGCAATGTAATCCCCACTCACTCCATGTTGTGCACCTGCCTCCCACATATACTTCCAGGAACACAAAGGTGCTTAAAATAAGCATTATTTTTGCCCTAGTGGAGTTTATAATTTATAGAGGAGAGAAGATAAAACAAATACACAAGTATCTATAACAGAGTGTGTCAGGAGTGCTATGTTCTGTAAGAGAGGAACAAAAATGTTGTTGGAAGGAAGGGTAGTAGAGAGGGAGGAATGAAGATACATACACACACATATAGAGAGAGACAGACAGAGACAGAGATGGAAGAAGAGAGAGGCAGAGAGCAGGTAGCAATGTGTCTTAGAGGTGGTGTTTGGGCTTTATCTTAGTGAGACGTGGTAGTGATGTTTTGCAGATGGGGGACAGTGCAGTGCTATCCAGAAAGAAGAAACAGCATGAATGGTAGAAGATTTCAGGCTTGATAACTCTCGGGGACATAGTTATGGGCATAGTCTCATTCCCAAGGCACCTCAAGGTAGAAGCCACAGGTTGAGGTGACCACAGGGGCCCACGATCCTTGCCTGATGGAACACATATCATTTGTTTTACTAAATCTGCTTTACCCACCAACTTGAGGAAGCCTTTGTATTGCTCTGTTTAATCATTGGCTCTGTATAACTGTGTATTTATGCCTGTATTTTCATCATAGGAGCATGGGGACCAGAGGGCTGGAATCATGATTTTTACATCACTGTGTCCTCAGTGCTTAGCATAGTGCTTGGACCGTGGTAGGTATTGGATAGGTAGTTGCTTAGTGAACAACCACCATTTTAGTCCTTAGCTGTTTACATCTTGCCTTCCTTATCCTGTCCACTGACTTCAGATTTGGGCTCTGCTCCCTTTAGTCTACCCTCACCTGTCATTCCAGGTCTCGACTTTTTCTTATTCTAGTGTATATTTTCATTTTGTACATGGTTTTGGATTTGGATTTTGGCTTTCATCTTAGCCCATCCCACAATGAGACCTTTGGGGGAAACTTCCTTTTATTTAGCCAAGTTGCTATGCTTTAAGCCCCAGTACACAATCTCTTGGGCAATTTTCAATTTAGTAGTTATTTACTGAGTGCCTACTATATGCCAAGACCACAGAATGAGGGTGGTAGCTGTGGTGTCCTTGGCTGAACCAAGCTGGGCTGTGTCCCTAAATCTCACCAGGATCACAAAGGAGCTGAAGAAAGTGGCAATTTCAATGAGGGAATGAGGTGAGACACACCGACCAGATGAATTCATCCCGGCAACTGGGTTAGATGAGCGCTTGGGTCTGTCAAGCATGCCTGATCTGACAATCATTGGGAATCTATCTGAGCTCCTCCAGGGGGAACAAGAGATTGTAATTCTGAAGTGGAACAGAAAGAAGTGTAATTGGATCAATGAGTTGTTAATGGTGATATTGAAGAACTTTCTGCCAGAGCTGAGCAAGAAATGGGACAACCTGGCCATAGGCATGCATGTGCTTGATTCTGACAGACTCTGTAGTTTCTCTCTCTCTCTCTCTCTCTCTCTCTCTCTCTCTCTCTCTCTCTCTCTCTCTCTCTCTCTCTCTTCCTGTCTTTAATTGAAAACTCATACAATACATTTTGATAATAGTTTCCTCTTGCATCTCTTCCAAGATCCTCCCCATCTCCCACCCATCCAAATCCATGCCTTCTTCTCTTTCTCTCTTTTTTTTAGAAAACAAAATCAAATCAGAATTTAAAAAGATACAATGAAAAATAATAGGAAACACACACCATAAAAATACAAAATCATAAATCATAATATACAAGCAAAAAACCAGTAACATAAAAATGCCCAACAAAGCAAAAACTAAAACAAAAAATTCTACAAAAACCCCCATTGAGTTCATTTTGTGTTGGCCATCTACTGCTCGACATGAGGCCTACTTACCCTTAAGTGTGGATTATACACCCAGTGAGACCGCATTAGAAAAAACTGATTTTTCTTTTGTAAGCAGTTGTCATCTGGAGATATCTTTTCATTTAGGAATGGCAGATGGTGTCCACTCCCCCCTCCTCAGTGTTGGAATTCCATCTGTCTCAATCCTGTGCAGGTCCTATGTATCCTGCCACAGTCTCTGTGTGTCAGGTTCTGTTGTGTCTGGAAGACACTATTTCCTTGGTATCATCCATCCCTTTGGCTCTTACAGTCTTTCTGCCTCCTCCTCCACATAGCTTCCTGAGCCCTCGGAGGAGGAATTTGGTGAAGACAAACTTTAGGATTGAGTGTCCTAAAACCTCTTAGTTTCTGCATACCATCCACTGTGGGCCTCTGTATTGGTTCCCATCTATCTACTATAAGAGGAAGTTTCTCTGATGTTTGCTGACCAGACACAGATCCATAGGTCTAGCAGAATGTCATAAGGAGTAATTTCATTGCTAAGTTTCTTTAGCAGAATAGTAGTATTTGCTTTTCCCATAGGCCTATGGGCTACCTACTCACAGGTTCTTGGACATTCAAGCAATGCCAGGCATGCGTTACAACTTGTAGATTTGGTCTCAGATCCAATCAGATAGTGGTTGGTTGGTTATTCAACGACTTTTGTGCCACTGTTGCACCAGTGTATCCTGCAGGCAGGTCATTGTCATAGATCAAAGGGTTTGTAGCTGGGTTGGTATTGACCCTTGTCCTCTGGTAGCATGTAGAGTACCTTCCAGAACCTTGTATACTAGATAGCAGAGGTGAAGGACCTAGTTAGGCATCAACTTGACTTCTCCATGTTCAAAGAGATATATAGGTGTTGTCTTCAGCAATAATGCTTCACCATCAGTTTGTGAAGAACAAACCATAGCCTTGGCAATAGCTCAAATTTTGGGAGATTCCCATGGGGCTACTTTGGCCAACAACTTGATTAGATATAGCACATAATCTTGGCATTGAAAGTTTTACTTGGTGGCCAAAAGATGTCTCATTGGGGCATTGTCTTCCTGTTATTTGATGGCTTCATTTAAATTTATTTTTACATATATATTCATTTACTTATTATATAGTCACATATATAATATATATTCATAGTTTCTATATTAGTAGGTCTCCATATGATCCCTTAAATCACTCTTAACTTAGTTTTCCTTCTCTGTATTACCTACGTTATCCCATCTAGTTCTTCTGTTCTAGTCTGTCTCATGTCTCTCCATAACTATATACTCTATTTCCCCTTACTTGGAAGATCCTCTCCACCCCCAGTCCTTTATTTTAACCTTAACCTCCATAGATATATGAATTATAGCATTCCTATCAAAAGCTAACATTTTTATAAAAGAAAATTCCATGTTTTCTTTTTGGGTCTGGATTACCTAACTCAGGATGACATTTTCTAGCTCCATTCATCCTACCTGAGATTTTTATTTTTTAAACAACTTAATAAGAATCCACTGTATAAATAAAGCACATTTTCCTTTCCATTCGTCCATTGGTGGACAACTAAGCTGTTCCCAGTTTCTAGCTAGTATAAAGAGAGCAGCAGTGAACATTGATGAGCAAGTGTCTCTGTAGTAGAATGTAGAATCCTGTAGGTATGTGCCAAGAGTGGTACAGCTGGTTCTTGGTGTAGAGCTGTTTCTAGCTTTCTGAGGAACCAGTGCACTGATTTCTGTAGTGGCTGTACAAGTCTGTACTTCCACCAGCCATGGATAAGTGTTCTTCTTTCTCTACATCCTCACTAACATTAGCTGTCATCTGGTTTATTGATCTTGACCACTCTAACTGGTATAAGATGAAATCTTAAAGTAGTTTTGGTTTGCATTTCTCTGATGACTAAGGATGTTGAATATTTATATAGGCCATTTGGGTTTCCTCTTTCGAGGATTCTCTTTGTTTGGTTTTGTATCCCAATTTGCATTATTTTTTTCCTTCTTTTGTCCATTTATATTTTAGTTATTATCCCTCTATTGGATGTGAAGTTGGTAAAAATCCTATTTGGTAAGCTGCCACTTTGCCCGAATGATGGTGTCTTTTGCCATCCAAGAGCTTTTTAGTTTCACGAGGTCCCCTTTATTAACTATTGGTTTTAGTGCATGCACTAGTGTGTCCTTGGTTATTAAATCTTTTCTTGTACCAATGAGTTCAAGACTATTCCCAACTTTCTGTTCTGTCAGGTTCAGTGTATCTGGCCTTAAGTTGAGGTTCTTGTTCCATTTAGAGTTGAATTCTGTACAAGTTAAGTACGGATGTGTTTGTATTCTTTTACTTGTAGGCATCTAGTTTGGCCAGAACAATTTGTCAAAGATAGTGTCTTTTAGTAGACATCTAGTTTGGCCAGAACAATTTGTCAAAGATAGTGTCTTTTAGTAGACATCTAGTTTGGCCAGAACAATTTGTCAAAGATAGTGTCTTTTATTCAGTGCAGATTTCTGGCTTCTTTGTCAAAAATCAGGTATTCATAGGTGTGTGGATTTATATCTGGATCTTCAATTTGATTTCATTGATTAACCTGTCTGTAATAAAAGCAATGAACAAAATGTAACCAATTCCATGCTGTTTTTATTAGTATAGCTCTGTAGTACAACTTAAAATCTGGAATGGTGATACCTCCAGCAGTTTTTTTTTTTTATTATTTAGGATTGTTTTAGTTATCTTGGGTTATTTGTTTCCATATGAAGCTGAATCTTATCTTTCCAAGATCTGTAAAGAACTGTGTTGGAATTTTGATGAGGATTGCATTGAATTTGTATATTGCTTTTGGTAGGATTGTCATTCTCACGATATTAATCCTAACAATCCATGAACTTGGAATATCTTTTTATCTTCTGATGTCTTCTTTAATTTCTTTCTTCAGGGTCTTAAAGTTTTTATTATACAAGACTACAAGACTTTCATTTGCTTGGCTAGAGTTATCCTAAGATTTTTTTTGAGACTATCACGAAAGTATTGTTTCCCTGATTTCTTTCTCAGTCTGTTTATCATTTGTAGGAAGGCTGCTGACTTTCGTGAGTTAATTTTGTATTTTATTATTTTACTGAAAGATTTTTTTTTTATCAGCTGCAGAAATTTTCTGGTGGAGTTTTTAGGGTCTTTAATGTATACAACTACATCATCTGCAAGCAGAGATACTTTTAATTTTTCTCTTCCTGTTTGTATCCCCTTGATCTCCGTCAGTTGTCTTACTGTGCTAGCTAAGACTTCAAGTACTGTATTGAATAGGTATAGAAAGAGCAGACATTCTTTTTTTTCTGGTTTTAGTGAAAATGCTTTGCATTTCTCTTCATTTAAGTTGATGTTAGCTGTGGGCTTGCTATATATCGCCTTTATTATGTTGAGTTATGCTCCTCATATCCCTAGTCTCTTCAGGAACTTTATCATTAAGGATTGTTGCATTCTGTCAAAGGCCTTTTCTACATCTAATAAGATGATCATGAGATTTTGGCTCTGGATGCAGTCTATTTGATCATGGTAGATAATCTTTTTGATGTGTTCTTGGATTTGGTTTGTATGTATTTTTTAAAAGAATTTTTGTACATATGTTCATAAGAAAAATTGGTCTGTTATTTTCTTTTTTTTTTTTGTTGGGCCCTTATGTGGTTTAGATAACAGAGTAATTTTGGCCTCATAAAAAGGATTTGGAAATGTTCCTTCTGTTTCTGTTTTGCAGAATAATTTGAAGAGAATTGGCATTAGTTTTTCTTTGAGGGTTCTGGTAGAATTTTGTGCCAAATCTATTTAGTCCTGGATTTTATATTTTTATGGGGGAGGTTGGAGACTTTTAAGTACTGCTTCTATTTTATTAGTATTTATGGACCTGCTTAAATTGCTTACCTGATCTTGATTTAATTTTGGAATACATCAATAAATTTATCCATATCTTTTTGTTAAGGTTTTCCTGTTTGGTGTACAGCTTTTTAAAGTACACCTTAATTCTGTGGATTTCCTTTGTATCTGTTGTTATTTCTTTCCCTTTATGTCTAATTTTACTTATTTGATTTTTCTCTTTTCATCTTTTAGTTAATTTGGCTAAGGTCTTATCAATGTCACCGATTTTTTTTTAAAAAAAGAACCAACTCTTCATTTCATTGATTATTTGTATTTTTATTTGTTTCTAATTTATAAATTTCAGCCTTCAGTTTGATTATTCCTTGCCACCTACTCTTTTTGAATATGATTCCTCTTCTAGCTCCAGAGCTTTTAGGTGTGTAGTTAAATTCCTAATATGAGATCTCTTCAAATGTTTCATGTAGGAACTTAGTGCTCTATGAACTTTGCCTCTTAGAACCATCTTCATTGTGTACTGTGGGTTTTGCTATGTTGTGCTTTTATTTTAATTAAATAATTAAAATAAATAATTAATAATAATTAATAATTTAAAATTTTCTTTTTAATTTCTCTCTTGACCCGTTTTTCATTCAGTAGTGAGTCATTCAGTTTTCATGAGTTTGTGTATGTTCTGTTGTTTCTGTTGTTGTTGATACCCAGCTTTAATCTATGGTGGTCAGATAGGATGCAGGGTGTTGTTTCAGTTTTCTTGTATCCATTGAATTGACTTTGTGTCCAAGTATGTAGTCAGTTTTGAAGAAAGTTCCATGAGCCACTAAGGAGACAGTATATGTTTGGTGCATAAATCTATAGAATTGTAATAGCTTCTTGGTTTGAAGTCTATTTGGTCAGATATTAAAATGTTTGCATTTGTTTGCTTCTTGGGTATATTGGCTTGGAATATCTTTTCCTTTCTTTTGTCCCAAAGCAATGTCTATCCCTTATGGTCAGACCACCAGCTCCCAAATAATGCACATGAGGACTTCTTATTATTAAATATGGAGCTTGACCTTAGCTTAGGTTTGTTCCCAACTAGCTCTTAAAACTTAAATTAACCATTTTATATTAATCTATGCTCTGCCACAAGGTTCATTACCTCTCCTCAGTATTGTACATCCCATTTCCTCTGTGTCTGACTGGCAAATCCCATGCACCTCAGACTCTTCCCAGAGTTTTTATCTCTGACTGGAAGTCCCACTTATCCTCTCCTGCATGGCTGTTGGCTGTTCAGTCTTTATTAGACCAATCAGGAGGTACCTTAGGTTGATGAGGTAAAACAGAGGCACATCTTTACACAGTGTGATCAAATATCCTGAAACAATCCTTGGTGGTATGGTGTGTTTTTTTGGATGCAACAGAAAATGGATCCCATTTTAAAATACAGTCTGTGTCTTTTTTTTTTGTTGTTGTTGTTTTGAGACAGGGTTTCTCTGTGTAACAGGCCTAGCTGTCCTGGAACTAGTTCTGTAGACCAGGCTGGCCTCAAACTCACAGAGATTTGCCTGCCTCTGCCTCCCAAGTGCTGGGATTAAAGGCATGCGCCACCACTGCCTGGCGAGTTGTGTCTTTTTATTGGAGAACTGAGACCATTATTACTGAGAGTTAACAATGAACAGTGTTCATATTGATTTCTGCTAGTTTGTTTTTATGGTATGGGTTTCTCCCTCTCTTTTGAGTAACTGGTCTGGGATTATTTATCCTTTGTATTTTCTTGGATGTGGTTTACTTCTTTCTAATGAAGTTTCCTTCTATCTCCTTCTGTAGAGCTGTGTTTGTTGGTATAGGAGGTCCTTCTGTTTGTGTGTTGCTTTCATTGGTTAATTAATAAAGAAACTGCTTGGCCTGATAGGGCAGAACTTAGATAGGTGGAGAAGACAGACCTGAATGCTTGGAAGAAGGGCAGAAGGAGAGAACCGTCATGGAGACGCCAGGTCAGACTGCTAAATCTTTCCCAGTAAGCCACAACCTCGTGGGAACACAGATTAATAGAAATGGGTTAAATCAGGATGTGAGAGTTAGCCAATAGGAGGCTAGAGCTAATGGCCAAGCAGTGATTTAATTAATACAGTTTCTGTGTGATTATTTTGGGTGTAAGCTAGCTGGGCAGCTGGGATGAAAAGCAGGCCCTCTCTCCTTTCAACAGTTTGTAGTTGGTGCTTCTTAAATTTGGTTTTATTGTGGAATGTTTTCCTTTTTCTGGCTATTATGATCTATAGTTTTGTTGAGTATAGCAGACTGGAATGTCCTCTGTAGTTTCCAAGAGTTTGTAGAACATCCCTCCATGCCTTTCTGGATTTTAGAGTCTCCATGGAGAAGTCAGGTGTTATTCTAATAGTTCTGCCTTTGTATATTTCTTAGTCTCTTTTCCTTGTAGTTTTTTTTTCTTTTTTTGTTTTTTTTTTTGTTTTTTTTTTCATTTTTTTTATTTTATTGAGAATAAGAAAAAAAAAGTTTCCGCCTCCTCCCAGCCTCCCATTTCCCTCCCCCTCTCTTCTCCCCCTCCCCCCTCTCCTCTCCCCCTCCCTCTCCTATCCTAAGAGCAGTCATGGTTCCCTGCCCTGTGGAAAGTCCAAGGTCCTCCCCCCTCCGTCCATGTCTAGGAAGGTGAACATCCAAACTGGCTAGGCTCCCACCAAGCCGGAACATGAAGTAGGATCAAAACCCCTTGCCATTGACCTTGGCTTATCATCAGTCCTCATTGTTCACCATGATCAGAGAGTCCGGTTTTATCCCATGCTGTTCCCGTCACAGTCCAGCTGGCTTTGGTGAGCTCCCAATAGATCAGCCCCACTGTCTCAGTGGGTGGGTGCACCCCCCGTGGTCCTGACATCCTTGCTCGTGTTCTCCCTCCATCTGCTTCTCATTGGGACCTTGGGAGCTCAGTCCAGTGCTCCAGTGTGGGTCTCTGTCTCTATCTCCATCCATCACCAGATGAAGGTTCTATGGTGATATGAAAGATATTCGTCAGTAATGCTATAGGATAGGGTCAGTTCAGGTTCCCTATCCTCAGCTTCCCAAGGGACTAACTGGGGACATCGCCTTGGGCTCCTGGGAGCCACTCTAGGTTCAAGTCTCTTGCCAACACTAAGGTGGCTCTTTTAACTAAGATATGTGCTTCCCTGCTCCCCTATCCAACCTTCCTTTATCCCAATCTTCCTGTTTCCCCAAGTTCCCCCAATCCTCCCCTTCTTACTTTTCTCTCCCTGTCCCCCCTTATCCCCAACCCACCCCACCCCCAAGATCCCAATTTTGTCCCCGGCAATTTTATCTACTTCCCTTAGCCAAGAGGATAACTATATGATTTTTCTTGGGTTCACCTTCTTATTTAGCCTCTTTAGGTTCACCAGGTATACACTCCGTGACCTTTATTTATGGCTAGAAACCAATTATGAGTGAGTACATCCCATGTTCATCTTTTTGGGTCTGTGTTACCTCGCTCAGGATAGTGTTTTCTATTTCCATCCATTTGCATGCAAAATTCGAGAAGTCATTGTTTTTTACCGCAGCATAATACTCTAATGTGTATATATTCCACACTTTCTTCATCCATTCTTCCATTGAAGGGCATCTAGGTTGTTTCCAGGTTCTGGCTATTACAAATAATGCTGCTATGAACATAGTTGAACAAATGCTTTTGTCATATGATAGGGCATCTCTTGGGTATATTCCCAAGAGTGGTATTGCTGGGTCCAGGGGTAGGTTGATCCCGAATTTCCTGAGAAACCGAAACACTGATTTCCAAAGTGGTTGCACAAGATTGCATTCCCACCAGCAATGGATGAGGGTACCCCTTCCTCCACAGCCTCTCCAGCAAAGGCTATCATCGGTGCTTTTGATTTTAGCCATTCTGACAGGTGTGAGATGATATCTCAAAGTTGTTTTGATTTGCATTTCCCTGATTGCTAATGAGGTTGAGCATGACCTTAGGTGTCTTTTGGCCATTTGAACTTCTTCTTTTGAGAATTCTCTGTTCAGTTCAGTGCCCCATTTTTTAATTGGGTTAATTAGCATTTTAGAGTCTAGTTTCTTGAGTTCTCTATATATTTTGGAGATCAGACCTTTGTCTGTTGCGGGGTTGGTGAAGATCTTCTCCCAGTCAGTAGGTTGCCTTTTTGTCTTAGTGACAGTGTCCTTTGCTTTACAGAAGCTTCTCAGCTTTAGTAGGTCCCATTTATTCAATGTTGTCCTTAGTGTCTGTGCTGCTGGGGTTATACTTAAGAAGCGATCTCCTGTGCCCATCTGTTGTAGGGTACTTCCCACTTTCTCTTCTATCAGGTTCAGTGTGTTCGGACTGATATTGAGGTCTTTGATCCATTTGGACTTGAGTTTTGTGCAAGGTGATAGATATGGGTCTAATTTCAATCTTCTACAGGTTGACATCCAGTTGTGCCAGCACCATTTGTTGAAGATGCTTTCTTTCTTCCATTGTATACTTTTAGCTCCTTTGTCGAAAATGAGGTGTTCATAGGTTTGGGGATTAAATTCCGGGTCTTCTATGCGATTCCATTGGTCGACTTCTCTGTTTTTATGCCAATACCACACTGTTTTCATTACTGTAGCTCTGTGATAGAGTTTGAAGTCAGGGATGGTAATGCCTCCCGAAGTTCCTTTATTGTATAAGATTGTTTTGGCAATCCTGGGTTTTTTGTTTTTCCATATAAAGTTGATTATTGTCCTCTCAAGATTTTTTTGAAATTATTTTTTGTGATTTTGATTTGAGTTTCCTTCTTCATCTTCTAGTCCTATTATTTTTGGATTTGGCCTTTTTGTAGTGTTCCAGATTTTCTGAATGTCTGTACTTGTCTTTTTTTCTTTCAGACTTAATTTTTTCTTTGACTGAGGTATCCACCTCTTGTACCTCAGCGTCAATGCCTGAGATTCTCTTTTTCAGGTCTTTGCACTATGTTGGTGAGGGTCACCCCTGAGTTTTTTGTTTGACTTCCTAAACTTTCCACTTTCAGTTTTATTTTAGTTTTTTTTGGTGTGTACAATTCTATTTCCACTTTTGTGTTTTGACTGGTTTTCATTATTTCATCTCACTGTGTTTTCATAGGCTTCACTAAGGGATTTATTCACGCCCTCTTGCTCTTTTGCAGTCCTTGTCTTGTTCTTCAGTTATATTGTATTTCTCAGGCTCTTTTGTAGTTGGGTTGCTGGGTTCTGGTGGAGACATATTGTCTTAGCAGTTAATGATTGTGTTGTTGAGCTGTTTTCTGGGCATCTAGAGTTAGGATGATTGAGGTGATTCTAGATGTTGATATCTGGTCTTGTCTTTGCTGGGTGTGTCTTTTATTTCTTGGTTTCTTTGTTCTCTCTGGACCTTAGGAAAGTGTGGTGGCTCTGGGTTCCCTGGCAGAGAGTACTTCTGTAGGTTGGTGGGTAGCAGAGAATGATAGAGATGGGCTAGGAGAAAAGATTGAGAGAGGTTACAGAAAAGTCAAGGGGATTCTCTCCACACCAAGATGCAGGGTCTCTTGGATTTCAGAGGTGTGGTGGGAGGAGGGGCTTCTGCAAGGAGGTTGAAATAAGATGAAGAAGAATCTGGGGAGACAGGGATGAAAGGACCACGAGGCCCTAGATTTGTACAGAGTTAGACTCTCCAGTGAATGGAGTTGAAGAGGGAGAAGCAGAACCTCCTACATGACTGGGGTGAGCCTGGAGATATGGCCATGGGGGAAATGAAGGAGAGTGAAAATTGCCTACCTCAATTATAGCCTGGTGTAGGCACTGGGGATCCCAGGTAGAGAACGTTTCTATGTATCCCTGGCTGCCACAAAGGAGTGGGAATGAACTAGAAGGCAGGGCAGATAGGGTTTACAGGAAAGGGGAAAGCTGAGTCTGAACCAAGGTTTCGTGTTGTCCCCAGACAATGCAGCTGTAGGATGTTTCTAACACCTGTCTTTCAGGTTATGGTGGTTTGAAAGGAAATGGCCCCTAAAGAGAGTGGCACTATTAGCAGGTGTGGCCTTGTTGGAGGAAGTGTGTTGCTATGGGAGTGGGCTTTGAGGTCTCTTTTGCTCAAACTGACCTCAGTATGACTGTCAGTCAGCTTCCTGTTGCCTGCACGATGTAGGTCTCCCAGTTATTCCAGAAGCACCACATCTGCCTGTATGCCGCCATGCTCCCTGTCATGATAACAATGGACTGAACCTCTGAAACTGTAAGCAAGCCACCCAATTAAATGTTTTCTTTATAAGAATTGCTGTGGTCATTTAACCACAGTAAAACTCTTAACTAAGAGACAGGTCATCTTTTACAATCTTCCCCAGCTGGGCAAGTTGTTTAGAGGTTTGAGGCATGCCTGACCGGTGGGTTGAGCTGTATGTGTAGGGAAAGACTGACTGTGAATGGCCTTAGGGGTGTCTGTGCTCTACAGGGTTGGCACAGCATCAAATGCCCTTGTGATTGTTGTATGTTGTTTGCAGAAACTGAAAGCAAAGTGAATGCTCTTCTGTAAAAGGAACAACTGAATGATGGTACATCCATCTGAGGGCCAGTGTGGGCCATTAAAGGGAATCAAGCAGATTCTATTAAGTGGCTTGGAGAGCTCTCGACAAAATATTGTGGAATAAACAAAGCTACACGGAGAATAGAAGGCAGGATATCATTCAGAAAAAAAAGAGCATAGTGACTTACATTCCCAGGAGTCTTTACCTCTGTCTATACATAAGTGAGGATGGAAGGGAGTGTCACAGAATGGAGTGGTAGGGTTGGTCATGGGAGAGAAAGGGATGGTAGCAAGGTTGGAAACCATGGCAAAGGAGAAAAATTAAATATTCTTTCTTTCTATGCCTAGCTCTCCCCTACAAAGCTTACATTTAGTCATCTTAATGCATTTATGTAAAATTTATGTGTACATGGACATAAGTATAAGACTAAATAATTGAACAGGCAATGAACACAGGAATTGAATGATACTATTATTTTATCCCCATGCTGAGCATTCCTGGCATACCCAGTTGTGGTGACAGAGGGTAAGATTCAGGACCAGCCCTTTAGAATGCATCTTGAACTATATCAAAGAACCACTTGGGATAGAATCCTCAGTCCTGGCTATACATTACCTGCAGTAATCAAGAGAGGATGGTGTTTTTTTTTAAATCCTGTATTTATATATACATTTCTTTTTTGTTTGTTTGTTTTTTGAGACAGGGTTTCTCTATATATTTGGAGCCTGTCAAGGAACTAATTCTTGTAAACAAGGCTGGCCTCAAACTCACAGAGATCTGCCTGCCTCTGCCTCCTGAGTGCTGGGATTAAAGGCATGCACCACCACTGCCTGGTTTATATATACATTTTTAATTAGCTCTTTTGTTTATAGATTGTAATTTTTTTAGCCATAAGTATTTATTAAGGAAGGGGGAGAAAGAAAGACAGAGAAAAGAGATAAAAGGAGAGAGGAGAGATAAAAGAAGAGAGAGAGAAAACGCGTGCGCACGCCAAGGAAGCAGAAAGAGAGAGAGGGTCCCAAGATGGCGATGGGCGGGTCAGAGGTTATGGGAGTGGGCATGGCTAGGGCAGGGACCCAAGAATAACATCCCCACATCTTGCTTTTGATAAAAAGCAAATTAGACACTTCAGTTAGAAGGAATTGGGGCGGTGAATTCTCAAGACTGCTTCCGGCTGATTGTGGGCGTCGTCTTGGGGGGGTGCGAGAGAAGGCTGGGGTGCTGGGAACATCCTGGCATAGCTGGTCTCTTTGCTTCTGACCGATGTCTGTGGCATGGGAATGTCTGGAGTCCCTAAGTTATTGGCAGAACAAAGAACAAAGTCAAATTAAGGTTAAAAGAAAAAATTTTAGGACCAGGGAATCGAGGGGGTATCTGACCTGTTTAAGATGGATTTCTTGATTTGGCTCCCTGGAACTCATGAGAACTCCTTGGGTTTGTGAAAACAGAAGTTTTAGACATATATAATGACTGTAGCATAAGGGATAAATTTGGTTTGAAATTTGTTGAGGTCACCTTGTAAAACCTCAACCTGGCGAAACCTTATAGATTGTAATTTTATTACAATATTTCTCCCTTCCTTCTCCTTCCTCCAAAACTTCCTATATATTCCTCCTGCTATCCTTCAAATTTATGGCCTTCTTCTCATCAATTGCACACAGACACAAACATGTTTTCATATTATCTTAGGGTTTCTTTTGCTGTGAAGAGATACCATGACCATAGCAACTCTTAGTTCAGAAGTTTAGTCCATTCTCATAATGGTAGGTGGTATGCAGGCAGAGATGGGGGTGGAGAAGGAGTTGAGAGTCCAACATCTTGCTCTGTGGGTAACAGGAAGTGAACTGTCTACCACACTGGGCATAGCTTGAGCGTATCAGACTTCAAAGCCTACCTACACAGTGACACACTTCCTCCAACAACACCATACTCCATCTAACAAGGCAATACCTCTGAATTGTGCTACTCCCTATGGGCCAAACCTTCAAACACAAGAGTCCATGGGGTCATACCTATTAAACCCCCCTCTCCTAAATATAACCATTTGAGTCCATTTACTAGTACTTATGTGTATGGTTTCAAGTCTGACTGGTTAAAAGAGTCTAGAGTTCAAAGCATACCTAATTAGGTAAAAAAATAATAGAATTTCCACAGAAATCCCCATTCGGGTTATTATTTTAAAAACTTTATTCTAAAGAACTATCAAATAAAAAATAATTTCTTTAAAAAATACTGATACCTACGGGCTCCATGCTGAACCAATTAAAGTAGATACCAGAGCCTTCATACCTGAATACTAGTAATGGTGATCATTATCACCATCTTAAAACTTTTTCAAATGTGTGGGCTCAAACCATCAATTTGGAACTCCAGTCATAACATCATAAACATTTGACTTTGACCAGAGTATGCATTTATGAACTTAGGTTAGACTTTTGTGAAGATTACATTTATTTAATAAAATATAAAATTGGGGTGTAGCTCAATTGTAAAGCATTTATCTGCATGAATGAAATTGTGCCTCCTCCCCAAAGTGCAAACACATATACACACACATACATACATGTGAAGCACGCACACCCACATGCGTGTTCACGCACATGCGCGTATGCTCACACACATACATACATGCATGCATATGCATGCACACACACACACACACACACACACACACACAGTGCAAAGCAACTGTGGCCATGAGGAAGTGGGACCAACCTGAGTCTTATAGGAGCTGTCATTCCAAAAGAACTGAACTGAGCTAGGGAAAGAGAGGACCAGCCAATAATGGGGTGGTTTGATCTCACAATCTGTCCATGGATCCTGCTGTGTTTCCCCAGCCTCTGCTAAAGGTGGGTCTCTGACTTGTGCTGTTCAGGCAGAAGCAGCTTTTCCTTGGCCTTCTCTCCTACCTGGCTGAAGCTATGTGGTTTGAAATTAGCTGGGGACTCTGCCACCTCTGGGATGTTTTCACAACATGAGCAGTTGTTTCCCCACAGAAAAACATGCATGCAAGCCATTTAGAGCAGCTCCACAGGTGAAGCCCAGTGATTAAGGCTCCACAGGAACACAGCAGCTGGGGCTTCTCTGAACATAGCTACTAATCAGCCCACCTGCACCAGGAAAGAGCCAGCATGCCCTCGAAGGCCCAGGGCAGCAGCCCAGTATCCCCCTTGGAACTGTCACTATACACCAGGAACCCAGGGTGTGAAATTAGGCCTCATTTACTGGATGTATGCATGACCAAGTATTCTATGCTTCCTCCATCTCACAGAGGCATTTTGTGTTCTGCATGTTCAGAGTTCTGCACTTAAGACTAAGTATCACCTTAAGTTTCTCATCCCAGGTATGTTTCTGGCTTCAGTCTCAGGGTTGAGAAAGCAGGTCTATTTCAGATGGACTTTTCATGATTCTGTTTTCTGGCTCTGTTATTTGGCTCAAGAGGTAGTTTTCTATCTGACCCTCAGTTTCTTTAGGGGTTGTGGTAGACTGAATGTAATTGGCCCTCATAATCTAATAGGGAGTGGTACTATTAGGAGGTGTGGTTTTGTTAAACTGGGCATGGCCTTGTAGGAGGAAGTGTGTCACTGTGGGGGTGGGCTTTGAGGTTTTATATGCTCAAGATACTGCCTAGTGTGTCAGTTGACTTCCTGTTGCCTGCAAGATGTAGGACTCTCACCTACTCCAGCACCATGTCTGCCTACATGCTGCCATGCTTCCCACTGTGCCCATAATGAACTGAGTCTCTGAAACTGTAAGTGAGCTGTGCTGACTGAGATTTCTGTCCTGCCTGGTTCCTGCAGTTGTTCAGTCCCAAAGAAATCACACAGAGGTCTACATTAATTATAAACTGATTGGCCTAGTATCTCAGGCTTCTTATTAACTCTTACAATTTATATTAGCCCATAATTCTTGTCTGTTAGCCACTTGGCTTGGTACCTTTTTCGGCGAGGCAGTCACATCTTGCTCTGTCTGGGTGACAACTGTAGACTGAAACTTTCTTCTTCCCAGAATTCTTGTTGCCCTGCCTCTATTTCTTGCCTGGTTGTCCCGCCTATACTTTCTGTCTGGCTACTGGCCAATTAGCATTTATTTAAAATACAAGTGATGGGGTATAGACCATTGTCCCACAGCAGAGCCCTCTCAATTAAATGTTTACTTTGTAAGAGTTGCCGTGGTCATGTTGTCTTTTCACAGCAACAGAAATCCAAACTAAGATGTGAGGAGGCGAATGGAAAGCTGTATGGATCATATGTAGTCCTAAGTTAGTGTGTATTGTTGATATGAACATATTCATGTCAAGGACCCAATGCCTTAGACCCATTGAGATGGCAAAGCCTCCGCTGTCCACGTACAAGTGCTTTGAACAACTGGCTGGTGTGTGTAGAAACTATCAACCACAGCTTTCTCCTCTCTGATGACTGTATCCCAAAACTGATCCCTTATAGCGACCTCCCTAGATTAGCTATTCGTGCTTCCTTGTCTGGCTATATACAACAAACCCACCTTCTTGATCCAGAAGTAATCACTAAAAGTGACAAGTTTCCAAGTTCAGCTTGTGTGTCTCCACCAGAGCAAATGGACCAGCAGATCCCAGCTTTTTTGTAGGTATGTCTGTGTGTCTGTCCTTATTTTTATTAGCTGATAGTCCCAGGCAGATCTAACCCCAAAGTTGTATGGCATATGGCAGAAAGCACATTGCTCCATGCCAGGGTGCAGGTACACTGCATGATGTTACTGTTAGATACCAGGGAACTTTTATTTAGAAAATTGGCTGCTGTTTGAGCTGGTCCATATGGAAGGCTTGGGAAGAAATCCTTTGCTTAATCTTTCCTCCAGAAAAAGATAGCTTAATTGGTTAGGTTTGCTTATTTGCAGCAAGGCTTAGTTTGAGTAGCATGGAGGAGTTGTGTTACTATGCATGATCAAGGACAGGGCTTGAGTTCTCCTAGCTCTCAAGAAGATGGAGTCTTGAGGGCCCTGGGAATTGAAACAAAGGGGAAATCTCAGGAGGCAAGAACAGTTGGGCTTTGGGGAAAGAACAGAGCAGGCAATCTCCTAGGGTGGGTGGGGGCTTTCAAAAGAATGGCTGAGCCATGTGGTAGTCACTGCCTGCTCTGCCACTGTGATCCCCTCCATTTCTCCAGAGCGTAGTGAAGTCAGTGGTCTGAAGAACTCCTGACCTGATGCTCTGGAGAAGTGAAGGAAGAGGTGGGATTTATTTTGGGTTGAGACAAGACAGACAGAGGCCATAACCAGAGCTCACTCTGGGGAGATGAGGGATTCTTCAGGAACTGGAATTCCTAATGAGACATTTGAGTGAGAAGCCTGAGTGAGAAGCCCCTGGAAACTGAGCCATGACACATACTTCCTGTCCAGTGAGGTATGCGGTCTGGAGGCATTTCATTTGGCTTTTAAGGAAAAGAGTGACCTAGGGAAGTTTAGGTAAATCCAAGCAGAAGTGTCCGTGTAACAGGACAGCTCATACTGAAATGCTCCAGGCACGGGTTACTTGGGGACCAGATACCCAGAAACTACTGCCCTTCTTTTCATTCTTTTCTTCCTCCTTGTGAGTGTATGTACACAGGTGCATATCTCTCTCTGTCTCTGTCTCTGTCTCTCTCTCTCTCTCTGTCTGTCACTGTCTCTCTGTCTCTCTCTCTGTCTCTCTCTGTCTCTCTCTCTCTCTGTGTGTGTGTGTGAATGCAAGTGTGTGTGTGTGAATGCAAGTGTGTGTGTGTGAATGCAAGTACGTGTGCCTGTGCATGAAGACCAGGAGGCAGCCACAGGTATTCTTCACTTTCCATTCAACTTTGTTGTTTGAGTCATGGTCTCTCATTGATCTGAAGCTCACCAAGTAAACCTGGTTGGCTGGCCCGCAAGCCCCAGGGTTCCACCTGTCTCTGTCTCCTCAGTGGTGGCATTATAAGGTTAAGCTATAAGTCTGTCTCACCATGTCCAGCTCTTTCTTTAATCTGGGGTTCAGAACACTGATCTCAGTTTTTCATGCCTACAAGGCAAGTGCTTCGCCAGCTGGGCATCCCCCCCTCCACCCTAGAATAGATTTTTCCTAAAACCTTTCTAGTAATAGCATCCTGGAACCTATGAGGGGTCATTCAACTCTGGAGCTACCCATCATATAGAGCCATAGAACACCCTTACTGTTTTATCACCTGCCTCTGTAAGTCCTATCTTCCTGTCATCACCAGTGAGTGGCTCCCCACCCCATCCCCGCCCTCATCTACACCTCTGGTTTCCCCTCTCTAATTGGAATATTTGCTTCTTAAGCTTCTATCTCAGCCTTAATTCTAAATTTTGGTTCTCATTGCAGAAACGAAACATACCTTGAGATGCTGACCCTGGGCCATTGCTTCTCAGACGACTCTCTCCTAAGCAGCCTCGATGGAGGTCACCCTGCTGGACAGTGCCTGCTCACCCATTCCTGTCACCACACATTCATTCACTCCTTTCGTCCTTCTCTCTGTCCACTGGCTACAAGAATCCTGTGGAGGAAATCCCAAGACAGACAGCATCCACACAAAGCCGTGTAGGAAACAGGAATTCCAGATGCGCTCCAAACAGAATAGTCAGATGCACAGGGGGTCCTCAGTGATTACTAGTTGACTAAATCACTGGTGTCAACAGATGGCCAAGAAGGGTCATCCAGCAGCACTTTCAGCAGCCTAAGTAATAGAAACTGCCTGGAGAAGGGATGTGTTTCTCATCTCTGGGTGGAGAAGTGTCTGGAATGTTGGGGAATATCCAAGCAGCAGATGTCGCACGCCTCCAAGCTCATCTGGACTACAGGATGTCTAAGCACTCTGTCAGGTGGATGCATACTAGTTAAGCTCCTGTTTTTGGAGTCAGGTGGACTTGGGTTAAAATCCTCCTCCTTGAACTAGCTAATAGTTCCTTTAACTAGTGTGCAGGTTGAGTGAATTACTTAGTTTCTCTGAGCTTTGTTCCCATTTGTAAACTCACCATGGGGTGCCTGACACCCAGGGGCTAAGAGGAGATGTAGGTAATGCATATGGCGAGTATATAAAATCAATATAGCCATGTGACTTGTTATCTAACATCTGTCTACCTCTATTTGTCTGTCTATCATCTCTCTATCTATCTATCTATCTATCTATCTATCTATCTATCTATCTATCTATCTATCATCTATCTATCTATCTATCTATCTATCTATCTATCTATCATCAATCATCTGATCTCATCTATCTGATCTACTAATATGCCTATTCTCTCTCTTCCCTCCCTCCTTCCTCCCTCCCTTCCTCCATCATCCTTCTCTCTTCCCTCCCCCTTCTCTCCTTCCCTTCTCCCTCCCTGGTCTATAGCTTTTTGCCTGTGAGTCAGTGTGTCAGTAAGAACATTTACTAAGTCTAAGACTGTGACAGCTCTACTTTTCCCACATCTAAGGCTGCCATTAGTGACTTTTCTTCCTGTAAATCTGGGAGGCTCCTGATTCTCACATCACCCCAGCAAGTCCCAGGAATCCACCCATCTCTGCCTTCTCACTGTTAGGATTTACATAAATGCAGCATGAGTGTGCACCACTATGGTCAGTACATGACTCTCATCTCACTCCTCATCCACTTCACTTGGGGGCCTGTTGTTCAGGGAGGGCTGGATAAGGGACAGACCCACTCTCCACTCCTCTACATGTATGGATGTACTGACTTCTAGCACGTCTGATTAAAACTGAGGTGCTTTCCAGTGAATAATCAAAGCTCTAGATGTGCGGGCTCACCAGAAGGTCACCCGAGGAACACCATGACAGCAAGGAGCTGGAGACACTTTGGTGAAGGTCTTTAAACACAGATGTGCACTAAAATGCAGACTGCCCCTCTGACTTCTGACAAAGGAAAATTAATTAGCAATGCCTGTGGGACCTGTTTACCACAAGCCACTGGCTAGACTGCACACAGTAGGTGCTTCCTCAACACTTTAATGGAGGGACCCTCATCTCTCTTCTGCACAGCCTTGAGAAATAAGGAGATACTTGTGACCCCTATTCATCTCTATGATCATTTCTACAGATCACCCCAAACTCAGTGTCTAAATATCACCACCTTTTTTTATTTGCTCATAATTCTGTGAGTCAGCAATTTTTCTGCCTTTTTCTCATTCTTCATCTGGTTGATTCTTCTACCTTTTCTTCTGGGGCTCCTCATGTTGGTTTCACAAGATAGGAAGAGTCAATGATTACAGTTAGCTGTCTAGAGCCATTTATCTTTTCATCCACAGAGTCAATGTGGAACACATCTTCTATGTCAGTCTTGGGATAATCTTTGGAGGCATCCTTAGGCATATTGTATATGTACATGTGCATCTATGTTCATGCATGAACAATTATGTACATGTGTATGTATATTTGGAGGCCAGAGGATAACCTCGACTTTTATTTCCCAGGAGATATGCACCTTATTTTTAAGTACAGGCCCTTTCATTGGCTCAGAAGTTGCTAGGTTGACTGGCAAGATAGCCTCAGAGGACCACTGGTCTCTGCCTCCCCAGTGATGGGATTGCAAGTGTACACTCCCATCCTTGATGTTTTTATATGGTTTCTGAGGACTCAACTCAGATCTTTGTGTTTGCATAGCACTTTGTCATCTGAGCTAACTTCCTAGCCTGAGATTTTCTTAGTGAAAAAAAAAAAACATGTAGACAACCCAGACTCAAGAGGGTGAAGAAACAGCTTACACCCTCCAAGGCAAGCACAGCAAAGCCCCATTGCAAAATGCTGTGCGTGGAGCATTGGAAAGAACTGGGGCCAGATTTCCTCATCACCAAAGTTCCAGTTGGATTTATAACACTGTCTTCTTGTCCAAAAGGTGATCCTCAAAACCACAGTGAGTGCACAGAGACCATGACTCTGCCAGTATTCACTTATGTATTGTCCAGTGATAGGTCATCTCTAGACACACAGACTTTTTTTTTTATTTTTTAACTTTAAATATATTTTCTTTCTTTATTTATTTTTTATTTATTTCTTTTAAAAATTACCGCCTCCTCCTTGTTTCCATTTCCCTCCCCCTCCTCCCACACATCTCCCCCTCTGCCCACTCCATTCCCCCTCCCTCTCGAGAATGATGAGCAGTCCAGATTCCCTGCCCTGCGGGAAGTCCAAGGTCCTCCCCCACACACAGACTTTTAAGTACATGTGTATTCCATGTTCAATCAGAATGCCAATTTCCCTGCTAACTTCTTACCTCTTTTGACCCCATCTAACAAGCCCTTAGGCTTGTACATATATGCTCAGTTGGCTTCACCTTTTGACATGTGTCAGGGTCACAATCAGCCCATCTTCTCACCACTATTGTTTAATTACATTGCTTGATTGATGTCAAGCCAAGTTCTATAATTGTGTATTTTGTAGCGTTTTTGGTGTGAACCTGGTTTTCCTTGGGTAGCTAAGTTTATGTACTTACAAACTAACAGTGAACCCAAAATACCCTCATTTTCTTTAATTATTTATTCACAATCTTTCATGATTCTACTACTTGGGACTATCCACCCCCAAACTCTCTCTTTTATTTATTTTTCTTGTCATAGAACTTAATACTACCTATTTTTTATGTAATATATTTTTGTCTTCTAACCTTTTCTAGAACATAAGCTCACCTGCTATCCATCTAGTTACTCTTCTTTCTATTCATCTTTCCACCCATCTATCATCCATCTATCAATCCATCCATTCATCTGTCCTTCCCTCTTTTGTTCCTTCTATCCATTATTCATCCATTCACCCATTCATCTTTCCTCCTTTCCATCCATTTTGTCATCTACCATTTATTAGTCCATCCATCCATCCATCCATCCATCCATCCATCCATCCATCCATCCATCTGACATCTTTGTGAGAGGGTTGACTGACTACACTGTAGCATGGCTTAAATAATAGAGAAAAAACCCTGTCTACAAGGATCTGACGAATTAGTGTCAAGAGTTCAGTGACTTTTCAGCCTGCTTGTTGTTCTTGCTGAGCATCTGCCTTCAAGGTGAGGGAAGCCTGTGATGTATACAAAGATGAGTCTCCAGCTGTTCAAGACCCAGATTGGGACACATCTGAGAGCCTTTGCCAGGGAGTGCACTCTGTCATGTTGGAAATTGAACTTTTTGGAAGTCACAAAAGGTAAAATTTATTTTTAAAGAGACACTATGGCAAGTTTTGCTCAGTAAAACATTTTATTGCTGTATGGAGAGGTACTGTAACCAGAAGGTATTATGTGAGGGAAAGAATCTATTTTTAATGAAAAGGCACTGTAGTAAGTTTTGCTTAGTACATTAGCTTATGATTTCATTTTTCTTGAATTATATCCCCCTTTCCCTTTTATTGAATCAGGTTTTTATTTAATTTCAGAGGTTTAGTCCATTATCATCATGGTGTGACATGGTGACATGCAGACAGACAAGGTGCTGGAGAAAGAGCTAAGAGTTCTCCATTTCAATCCATGGGCAACAGGAAGTGGTCTGAGACAGTGGGCATACTTTGAGCATAGGAGACCCCCAAAGCCTGCCCCCACAGTGACATACTTCCTCCCATAAAGCCACACCTACTCTGAAGAAGCCACACCTCTTATAGTGTCACCCCAAATGATCTTATAGGAGCCAATTATATTCAAATGACCACAGTTGGTTACTCCCACAAACTCTGTGCCATTATCACACTACTATGCCTTGCAGGAAAGACAAGTTGTAGATCAAAAGTTTGTACTTGGGTTTGTATTTATGTTTTTACTTTGGTGGTATGCTGAGAACCTTCCTGTACTAAAGTGTTGCAATGAGAGGGCCCACTTGTTCATCCAGGGCACCCACCTTGCTTAGCCCTGAAATAACCACACAGAAACTGTATTATTTAAATTACGGCTTGGCCCATTAGTTCTAACTTCTTATTGGCTAACTCTTACACCTCATTTTAACCCATTTCTATTAATCTGTATATTGCCATGTGTCAGTGGCTTACTGCGAAAGATTCAGCATATTTGACTCTGGTGGCTCCATGGTGGCTCTCCCTCTGCTTTCCTCCTCCCAGAATTCAGTTCTGCATTCTCTACCTACCTAAGTTCCACCCTATCAGGCCAAAGCAGTTTCTTTATTCATTAACCAATGAAAGCAAAACACAAACAGAAAGACCTCCTAAACCACTAAAGATGCTCGGACACAAGGGTTAAGATGCTAGGAAGGCAGCAGATCAAATTCTCCATGTTCAGTGAGTTGTGAAGGTGCTGTCCTTAGCAATAGGGCCTCGACATCAGAGAGAAACCTATACTCTTGGCAACAGCCTGAGGTTTTGGAAGGGGGGTTCCATGAGAAGCCATTGATCAAAAACTTAATTAGATATAATTCAATTCTAGTACTAGAAGCTTCATTTGGTGGCAAGAAATGTCCAGGTGGGACTCTGGCTTCCCCATTATTTGGTGATTTCATTTAGGTTAATTAATACATATCCTCACAATCCTTAGCTCTCTCTCCCTCCCTCCCTTCCTCCCTCCCTCCCTCCTCCCTCCCTCCCTCTCTCCCTGTTTCCCCTTACACATACATATATACACAGAGCTAAAATTAAGGGCTGTTTGAAGGGCAGCATGGAAACCTACTATAGTAGAAGCTTCATCATATTATTTTTTTTGTCAAGTTGTCGCACTATACTTTTTTTTTACTATTTATTTATTTATTAAGATTTCTGTCTCTTCCCCACCGCCGCCTCCCCTTTCCCTGCCCCTTGCCCAATCAAGTCCCCCTCCCTCGTCAGCCCAAAGAGCAATCAGGGTTCCCTGCCCTGTGGGAAGTCCAAGGACCACCCACTTCCATCCAGGTCTAGTAAGGTGAGCATCCAAACTGCCTAGGCTCCCACAAAACCAATAGGTGCAGTAGGATCAAAAACCCATTGCCATTGTTCTTGAGGTCTCAGTAGTCCTCATTGTCCGCTATGTTCAGCGAGAC